>NC_132808.1:7637965-7937965 GCF_048594095.1 Paramormyrops kingsleyae | reverse complement strand
AGACAGATTGGTCAGCAACACCAGTTTTGGAAGCATTAAGAAAGCATACTCATTACTCAGGGCTGCTGGAGTGCAGGTCAGATTTAATAAGTTTAACCGTTTCCATTTTTTTCTTGTTGCAATGAAAGCACACAAATATTAGAGGTGTCTTAAAAATAATACACTCCTAGGGACAAAATGGGCCAGAGTTTAATGTTCTGCAATTTGTGTTTGGCTCATTTTTTTGCCCAAGAGTGTTTATCGATCCATAGCCCAGTGTAATACAGGTGGGAACCCCTAGTGTAGGGGCTGGGAAAGATGGGAACGCAGGCTGTGCAGACCTGTACTCTCGTGTGCGCAGGGAGTACAGCTTGCAGGTACAGCCCATGGCGATGACCAGAAGCAGCCCGCAGACCAGGCTGCCCACTGTTGCCGCGGTGATGACCTTGCGAGGAAGGGTCATTGTGCAGTTCATCTCATCCACACCATCCTTGCAGTCCATCTGCCCATCGCATCGCCAGCTCTCAAAAACACACCTGCAGCACAGACCACAAGCATCACTTGAGCACCCGATGCTAGCCGTTCACAGCAATAACACTGCCATAGGCAGGGACATACATAACTGGTCCGCAAGTACACATTTGGCGAATAAAGCAACATATGCAGCGATTTCTTGGTGTAACAACTATAGTACATACAAGTACACACTTGTACTGCTATTACCAGAAATTACAGTGCATTTTAACCTTTTCCTGATGAGTGCTTCAATTGCAGATTAAAATTAATGGTAAATTCTTGTTATAACAGAGCAAATGCGTGCTTACTTTATGTGCATTTGCCGTTACACCAAGAAATTGCCGCCTCTATTACTCCATACACCAAATGCGTACCAGTTATGTGTATTCATGGTCATAGCTGTTCTTGAACACAATATTTCTCCACACACACACACAAGCATTCCCACCTGTCAGTGTCACAGTGGAAGGTTCCAGGCTGACAGACGGTACACTCTCTCTCATCACTGCCATCAGCGCAGTACAGCTGGTAGTTGCACCTCTCTTTGGGGGAGTAGCAGATCGGCCGGCTTATAAAGTGCCCGGGAGGCCTCTGCGCTGCAGCCCCCCCACACAGAAAAAAGCCCTGCAGGCAGCCCCCACAGCCATCTTCATCGGAGCCGGACTCAGGGCAGTCCCAGTGCCCGTCGCAGTGCTGCTCAGGTGTGTAGCAGCCGCCTGCTGGCCCGCGGCACACGCCCTCCCAGGGAAGGCAGTATCCCACGATGCGGTAGGTGGCATTGAAGCCCCGCCCCTCCGAGTGTTGCTGAGTCTGATAGGTCAAGGAGATCAGGCCCGTCCGGGACACCACTTGCACTGGCTTGTAATTCGATGCGTAGGTAATCTGCTGGAGAAGGCTTGGTTAAGAGTGCAAGCTAGCAGAACTTCGACGTGAACCTTAAACTTCTAAAGCTATGGTGTCACAGCTCCAAAATCCCATTAAATATGAACTATGCCAAACAGGCTGCTGTTTTCTAGCTAAAAGGCAACGTAAGGAAACACTTTCAGCAGGTGCAAATGATGCTGCCAGGCTTAAGAGTGGACTCACGGTTTTGATGATGTTCCCTTGGCTCTGAGGCTGGTCCGTGACAGTGAGCGTGTCCCCTGGGCCCAGCTCCAGGAGCTGCAGGTCCAAGCGCAGCGGCCGGGGGTCCTGAGGATCCACGGTCCACACACAGAGCAAAGCGGGCCCAGTCAGTATCGGGGAAGAGAACCAGCCGTAGAAGCCCTTCTGGAGTCCTCCGCAGGGGCCGCCGGGGGCACGGACTGGGGTGATACGCGTACTGGGCACAGAACCGCCACGTGATCGCAAGTCTCCATCCACTCGTGCTCCATCCTGGGCAGTTTTGGACTGCCGGCCCATCGCTGTGGTCCCAGTGCTCGTCCCCGTGGAGAGCTCAGCGAGACCCTCGCAGCCTTTCTCATCTGATCCAGCCAGCAGGCATTCACTGCGCCCATTGCAGCGCCAGGCGGATGGCAAGCAGCGGCCACTGAGACACTCAAACTCATCCGGGGCGCAGGGGCCTGATGCTGCAGGAGGAGTGACAGCAGAAACATGTGCATTGTTATGATCTTTAGATTTGCTTTACACTACTAACACAACTAAAAGCTGGGCAGCCAAAAGGGCCAGGAAATGCCGTACCTCGCATGTAGGAGAGATGGAACCCCGATGACAGGTACACGTGCGAGAAGTAATGGTACGTCAAAGAAATATTTCCCCCAAACAGCTCCATTGGCCGCGGGATCTGGGATCCACAGAGGGAAACAGGGCTGCCGATTGCAGGAGTCACTGACAGCCGCTCCACCCCACATGGCACTATGAACTGTGAGAAACTGGCCAAAGCAGACAGAGAGAGAAATGAGCTATATTCATAGGCGACTCACCTCCAGTACCTAACTTCGCAGTATGAGCTTGTACCGTGTCACGATGTCCCCTCTTGGACCGCCGCTAACCTGCCGCCCGATAGGGGGGGGGTCCGCACAGAACGACTGACAGCCAGATGGGAGCCCCAGCCCCAGTCAACTATAGCTGCTTAGGAAGGATGCCGCACAGCAGGGAGCAGAGGAGCAGCCTAAAGGGGTGCATCCTCAGGAGCAGAGGAGCAGCGTAAAGGGGTGCATCCTCAGGAGCAGAGGAGCAGCGTAAAGGGGTGCATCCTCAGGTGCAGAAGAGTGCAGCTTGGACTAGCAGGACCTCCAGAGAGGTGAAACCCGCTCCGCATTGGATGCTGGCTAAAAGCCTGTACACTCACCTCCACTCTCTAATCCCGGTTTTCTTCTTCCCCTGCTATAGACGAGCACATCATAGACTAGGGGACCCAGGGCTGGGCCGTAACCCCTATTCCTGGACATCCCCTCTATCTGACCGACCCCACTGCATCCCCCCTTGTACTAAATAATCTTATCACTAAAATGAACACCAGCTCCCCCCCCACAACAACTGCAGTTTCAAGCTGAACACAGAGAACCATATGCAAAGCACTGCTGCATATGGACAGTAATTACACAGTGACTGCAGCTGCTGCGTAACAACATGATGCCGAGCAGCCTGCAGTGAGCGCAAAGAGAGCGACCAGGCGAGACTCCCAAATGGTGTGGGTGCACGGTACCTGAGGATGACAGGCTCTCCCACGGACGCAGTGATCAGCCAGGTGCAGTTGAGTTGCCGGGAGAGCCAGCTATGGTGGGGGGTGGTCCGGATCTCGCCTTGCCTAGCCATGAGGACCTTGGGAGACTTTTCACAGTGCCCTGAATACCAAAGAGCAGGAGAAAGAGACAGAAATACTGTTTTATGGCCACACAACTCAACTATACACAAAACAACTGGCTGGTATAACAAAAGCACGAGAAAATAACACCTTTTATACAGAAACACAGGTACTACTTTACAGTAAGACTCCCGTATGCCACTTAAAAATGGTAGTAACTAATTAATTTAAAAAAAACACTGATTTACAAAGTGTTACAACCTAATTAATAATCTGAATATAGACCATTCATAAACCCTTTAAGGGTAATCTTACTGTAAAGTAGTATCAAAACACAAAATCAGTTATTACTCTCACTATGCACTGTCAAATAAATAAGTATGCAAATGAAATACAGTGGTACCTCAGTTCTCAAACTCATTAGAACTTGAATTTCTTAAAGGTCAAACAAACGAGTTCGAAAAAAAATTACCTAGAACTTGATCTGAATCTCAGAAGTCAAACCGTGAACGCCGACCTAAGATAACTTGCACGCACGGGGAAATGAGTCACGCGGCACATCTCTCAGCAGAAACCAAGGGTAACGCTTCAGTCTCAGCCTCGCATTTGCTGTGATAGCATCGTGCATGTTTACACTAGCTGAATACATATATTTAGACAGTAAAAACATATTTAGACAATGATAGACAGTAACAGTATTATATAATAAAATACATTTAAAAATAAAGATTTCTTATTAATTATTTTAATATCATTAATAATAAACCATTAATACATTTAATTATAATAATATTGTCGTGCTGAGCGGGGACGGAACAGAGACAAAGGCGCAGACGTCAGGGTATTGGGAAATACGGAGTTTAATTACAGGTAAGGCAGGCAAAACACAGATGGACAATACAATGATCGGACTGGAGAAACAAACTGAAACGTGGACTAAATTCCACACGAGGTTAACGAGGGGGCGTGGCACACGGAAGGAGCGGACGATCAGGACAGGGCACATTGGTTTTTAACTTTACACATCATTTGGATACATTTATTTTCTTAATAAATTACTGTTTTGATAAATGTGCTTAGATGTGTTTAGTACAGTATATGCTCTTCTTGTTTTATCCTGTTCATTTTGTGTCTAAATGCTAAAAAAAACATTTAGGTGTAATTTTTTGGGGCCGGGAACCAATTAATTGGTTTTCCATTATATCTTATGGGGAAAATTTGATCAGAACTCAAACTTTTTAGAGTTCTGAGGTACCACTGTATATTATAAAGCCAAAACGTGAATTAAAAAAACTTTATTACATAAAAATCGATATCGGATTGCCGGCCCTACGCAAGACATGGAAATGGGGAGGAGTAACTCACCGGTGCTGGAGGCGAGCTGCATGTTTCCACAAGCTGCAAACAGAAGTCAGAGGATCTCAGCGAGGATCTGAGTGAACCAGCAGGACCAAAACACCTCCCTACATCCCCCCACCACAGTTTCACTCCCAGTCCCTCACAGGATACTACAATCAGATACTACAGGCCGTTTAGGGCTACCAGTTATCTTAACAGCGTGTCTTTGTACTATAGGAGTAGACCCTTAGAGAACAGTGCTACCAACTGAACCACCAGAAATGTTCTTACAGTATTTTAGTAAAATTTATAATTCTTATTACAAGATTTTTTTCCTTATTTTGGAGTTGGAATCCTGACAATTTATACCACATTTCATATCAACAGAAAAACCACAACAGCAACAACTCACCAGCTATGTACAAGACATATAAAAGTAAAATGTTGAAAGATCCTGCCATATCTCCTTCTTAATGAGCAATTTCAGCTCCAGCAGAGAATCCAGATAGGCGTTTGGGGCCGGGTTAACTAAAGCCCATTAAAGGATGCCGGATGCGTCATTATTACTCATAGTCCGTCCAAGAAATGGGATCTGAAGGGTTAAGAAACAAAGAAAAGTAACCCAACTAACGTTCAAGCATTTTTTTCTCATTGTTTTCCTAAAAGGCGCTGTATTACGCCTTTGGTTTAATCAAAATCAACTTTCAAATAACTTTTGTGCGGAGAACGCGGAGACCGCTGGGGTGGACTCCCTAAATGATCGACTGAGCGCCTGTGACAACTAGAATATTTATATGTAGTAATGAAGTTTGTGAACAGTTTAAAAACACCAAACAAGGCGGTGGGTGACCGGATGGCGCTTACCAGTGTTTTATATTTAATTTCACTATTATCGCAGGTCCGCACCGCTGCTTCCTGGTTGTGATGCAATGTGTGGCTAACAGGCTACTTAGCCACCGAACTTACATACATATGGACAAAACCCGGGAAATTACAGTAGGTCGTCGACAACAACCGACCACGTACATCTTGTAGATTAAACATTATATTGATGAAGCGAAATCCTCAGTGAAAAGTTACTTTTTTTTATTGGTAACAGCTTTTCTTTCTCCTCTAAAGTTTCACTTCTTCAGAGTTAGCCATTAGCCGAAACAGAAAGCAATTCCACTGCAAACTTTGCGTCACATACATAACGTTTTCCAATAAAGTGTCTCAAAAGAGACAAAGCACAGCAGTATACGGTACACACAACATACTGTAAAGAAATATACCCATTATCGGCGAGTTTAAGCCCAGCAGGGACTCACTCACCGCTCCAGCTGTCTTTTGTTGACATCCGAGCTGCTTCCGCGTTCAGACCGGATGTCGGAGGCGGACGACGAGAGAGACAGGGGCGCAGGCAGACAGGCAGACGTGCCGGCAGCGCTGTTTTTTGCAATGATTCCAGACCCCACATCAAAATAATAAAAACAAAGATTACTTAACTACATTGATTATTTTATTTTCTGAACGGAACCATGGAAGAGACACGGTGCAGCGTGGTCACTCCCATAAACACAGTATAACTGACTTGTGATACTCACCCAGATCAAAAATTTCTGCATACGCCACTGCTAAAGTGGTCGAGCATCTCCCCTAGGGCGCACCTCTGCCTTATGAACTGATTAGGATATGCGTTTAAGATATTTATTGATGGATTTTCTCTTCTCGCTTTGGTTTCCTGGCAGCGCCCTATTCATAACCCGGGGCGAGATGCTGTAATGCTCTAAATGTGACGCTAGGTGTCAGTGTAGCCTCAACAAGAAACTATAATGTCTGAATATAACCCGGTCAACTGTTTTTCTATATGTTATGCTGTTATATTAACTGCTGTTAATTAAGGGTCCAAAGCACGTAGTGCAATGGACCCATATTGTATTTCTTAGGATTTTTCTGTTTTATTAAGGGTCCAAAGCACGAAATGCTATGAAATCTTATTGTTTTTCTTAGGATTATATTATTATTATTATTATTATTATTATTATTATTATTATTATTATTATTATTATTATTTTCTTCCCTTAAACTAAATGAGCAGCCTAAACCGTAAGAGCTAGACCAGTGGCCTGTGCTACGAAGCGGGGTTACTGGCTTATCGGGGTAACTTGTCGGATTTAAGGTACCGCAGTTTAAATGGACTTCATATTCGTTCACTTACATTTTGCCCAGGCTACCCTAAATCCGGCAAGTTACCCCGATAAGCCAGTAACCCCCCTTTGTAGCACAGGCCACAGGAGTCGGCAACCTGCGGCTTGCGAGCTACAGGCGGCTCTTTGACCACGTGACTGCGGCTTTTCTCAGAACGATAGCCGCATTCACATTTTCATATCTTAATATCATTATATATGATAATACTTTCGTAAAGATAAATTATTTATTTATGCACTGTAAAAAAAAATTCCGTCAAAAAACGGAAAATGTACTGGCAGAAAATTACCGGCACGTTTTCCGTTAAGTTAACGTACTCTTCCTTCAAGTCTCTAGGAAAATATTGTAAATTTACAGTTTTCCACAGTTTGTTGTTCCGAGGAATATTTCTTAAATAATAATTTATTTTCATTTTTAATTCTTCATTCTGCCAATGCAGATTTGTTTGTTTAATAAATGGTGTTGTTCACAAAACTACACAAAGTACTTTGAGAACATAGTAATTCACTATATTCATTATTTTTCATGGCTCAAGGGCCATTTGTTAGACTGCACAACATAATTTAGCAGGACTGAAAGAAGGTGAGAGCTCCCCTAGTGGCTATGGGAGTGCATTTCCATAGAACAGATATTATGTGTGGCAGCCTCATTGCTTTTAGATCACAAGTTGGGATAGAAGAACAAATCAAATCAATTTGCTCATTTAATATTTAAATTTTTATTAGGCTTGAGTTTTGGAAGGCCATATTTAGAAACCCACCTCAACTGAAAATGGAATGGCACAAATATTAGTCTCTCCCATGTATTATTAGATACATGGGATAGATTATTGCTGGTTTAAATCCTGTGAATGCCAGGAATAGTTCTGCTCTGTTAGGTTCTTGAGCAAATGCTCAATCTTGTTGATGTTAATCTTCATCCCGCATAGTAGGGAAGTTTAACATACAGGGAAAAATAGGAGTCAGTGGCAGGATTAACACTCCAGCCACTAGAAATAAACTCACACTGGTCTGTTGGGACATATGTAGTTCTTGTGCCTGAGATGGTTTGTTATGTAGAGGGTGCAGCAATATTGGAGCAGGAAAACAAGCATTGAGGAGGAGTTCTTTTTCATTCCATGCACATCTTTAGGGCTGCCACCCAACAAGTCCTCTCCATGGAACGCAAAGCAATAGATCCTACTAGGATCCACTGCTGTGGCAGAGTATTATAGTCAGGTACATTGCAATTCATTCCACTTGAAAAATTACAACTTAAACCAAGTCACAGTAAGTGTGTGGCTCAGTAACCTATATACTTGGGGTTGTAATCCAAAGGTTGCTGATTCAAATCCTGCTTCAGCTGAAAAGCTGCATGTTTATGGGCCCTTGAGCCATGAAAAATAACACTGGTATAGAGTGATTTTGGTGCCAATGATGTTGGTTTTATATTAAGTATATGGTGCTGATTAAGAATATGACTTTGGTTTTGCTAGATTGGCTCTAGTTTATGAGATATTTAATATTTCATTAATTAACGCAACACGTTTGAAAAGCATTCAGAATTGCAAGAATATTTTTATTTTAGTTACAACTAGTAAGTAAACAGTCTAACATCATACAAAAAAGAAATTAAAAATATCTAACAGTGACAGGAAAAAGCTATGTATGATTTCATTAAATAATACAATATTAATTAGTTATTAATTGTTATTAATGTCAATGCTTCAAAAAAAAAGTACTGTGGCTGGTTGAAAAAGACGACTAATGTCTACGAAGCGTGATGCAACCTTTGTAAAAAACGTCATCAAACTGGCAACAATGGGCTCTAAAGCCATCGACTCACATATCAGGGGAGAGAAGCACAAGTGTTTTGTCGAAAGTCGGACAACAACTCTCCCCATTCAGTTGTTTGCCAGTCCTGCAAGTACAACCTCTACAGATGGGCCTACACCCGCTTTGGCAGTGTCTCCGGATCCCACGACAAGCAATGCCTTCAGTACATTCTCCTCAACCGACACACTGAAAGCAGAAGTGCTATGGGCTTTGCAAACGGTTAGCCGAAATCACTCCTATACTGTACGTCCAATGATGACATTCACACTGTGGTGAGCAATTTGCTGAGACACAATTAGTAATTGTGAGAAGTTGTGGCCTACATACCCTTCACAACTCATTCAACACTGGTTTGAAAGTGTGGATGGTGGAGAAGGTGCTCAAAGCACTACATTTTCTTTTCCACTCTGTACCAGCCAGAAGAGAGGACTTCACAGCTGCAACATCATCCTTAAGATTCCTTCTACCTTTCTGTGGCCATCGGTGGCTCGAAAATTTTCCAGCTGTCGAATGAGCATTGGAAGTCTGGCCCTCTATTGTGAAATATGTGGACTTGGTGAAGTCAAAATAGGTGAAAAACCCAGGGACATCTTTTGACTGCATTTGTGAAGCCCGAATGGATCCCCTTCTTCTGACCAAACTACCGGCAAAAGTGACCCCAAAGACACTCTGGCGGAGTTACTTATTCTTGAAAACTGTCATTTAACTGTTTACTTGGCGGAGTTTTTGGCAATAAGCCAGGACAGGATCAGCCAGTGGTGGCTTCGCTCATGCGCAATTCATTTGCAGTCTGGACGCGGAAAGGTGAACATTTCCTGCTCTGACTGCAGCTGGGCGGGGCTGCTGCGCGAGGACTGTCCACCTGTGAGCGCCTTGGGACGGGAGCCCACGGCAGCACCCGCTGCTCGGTGAGAAGAGTAAGAACGATACGTGCTTCCACGTCAGAGTCTCTAAAAGTCTCCAATAACACTAGAAAAAGTCGCTAGATTTGTCGCTAGTCGCTTTTTTGAAAACGAGTCACCAGAGAGGTCTAAAAACTCGCTAAATATAGCGACAAAGTCGCTAAGTTGGCAACATTGCTGTCGTGTTAGTCCTACAGTCAAAATTCTTTTTTCTACAGATACACATAGCCATGCCCTACCAACTTGCCATTTGGACTATGAAGCTCCGCCTACTTAGATTGTTTGCTAATTTGCATAATTTGCAAAACTTACTTCTGCCTTAAGGTCCTACACCGTCCGACCAAATCAGACAAATGAGGTGTCATTAGCCAGTCCTCTGAGCTGATCAAGAGACATTGAAATAAGTCTGACGTTTTTCTGTCGTTCGACCACTAGCCACGCCCAAATCCTGCCTAAATTTGGCCTGTTTTAGTCGGACATTGAAATTTAAAATCCTACCTCCGTGCACCATTCTGGGACTCGATCCAAGGTGGGCCACATTTCGTCAATAGGGGGCAAGCCTGAGGTCAGATCCATAATATGGCAGTCATAAGTCATGAAATGCTGGCCACCATCAGCCAATCAAAATCATTCTGGTAGCAGGTCAATCAGGACACTGCCCTTATGGATGACTCATAAAAAAGCTTGACCTGCCTGCACATTATGGCCACCAGCCACAGCCAACCTGCACCACTTCCATGCCCAATTCATTCAATCAGCTTAATCTCAGCCATGCTTCAGCCAATCATCACCAAATGTGACCCACTAATGTAGCACTGGACCACAGACAGACCCCCCAACTTTGGTGCCGATCGGTCAAATGGGGGCGCTACGGGCAATGTGCATATGCGTCTAAGACCCACCTTTGCTAATTAAAATGAAATATCCTTATTTCTCATAAACCTTTAAAGAATACCTTTCCCTTCACCTAAGTTCACATTTTAATTTCTTTTCATTTTTCTGCCATTTGTCTCATAGAAAATTAACAGACTTCATTTATAAGCCAGGGAGAATATATTGCAGATTTTTGGATTTTTTAAAATAAATTGGCCAGCAGGTGGAGTCAGTGCCCTATTTCATAAATGCTACTCCGTTAATACCATTCAAAAAACTTTCAAGCGTTATCATGTCTAAATGAACAGCCTAGAAAAGGACAAAGCATGATATTACTACTGTTACATGCAGCAGTCCCCCAACTCAGCACTGTTGTTAATGTGCAACACAGCCTATGTTCACACAGCCAGTACAAACAAACTTCAACTTGTAAGATCTAAATTTACCACATCAGGTAGGAAGGTGCCTATTTCTACCTACTACTCAGACCATCAGTCCCACATCAAACAGGCTCAGGCACCAGATGGTTCTACATTCTGTCCTACATCTACTGACCTGTTAGACCGACACTCAACAATCTCCATCCTGATTTCTACCTAATCGGACCACCTCACCCAGACCAGTCTTGTTCTGTTCGACATCTGCTGACCCGTCAGGCCTCAGAAATCTCCGTCCTGTTACAGGACTATGTAGTTCTGTCTGACTTTTTAGTCCCTGGGTTAGGCTGCAGGCCCCTGACCAGGATGGCAGTTTGGAAAATGTATAATAACAAAAATAATAATAATGATAATAATGATAATAATAATAATAATAATTATTATTATTATTATCATCATCGTTGTTATTATTATTGTTATTATTATAAGTTCTATAAGGCTTCCCATTGTCTTCTCTTGTGTTCGTCTTCTTTGTTTTCACACTTCTCTGCCTGGTTATTTTCATTCGCCTCTCATTAATAATAATTAAACAACATTCTCCCCATTGTGATACTTCTGCTTGATTATTCTCTTGCACCTTAGTCTTAGGTTTACATATAAGTACGCTCATACAGTAATAAGAATAATTTAATTATTCAATAAGAGGACAGAACGGATTTTTTCCCCATCTATAATATTCTAAAAACATTTTTGAGCGCTTCCCCATTGCGAAAATCAATCTGTACCAAATGTAATGGACAACGATGGACGGATAATAACGGATGGAATTTTATTCGTTTTATTTAAAAAATATGGGATCATCCATTACATTTTAACTCTAAATTAATATTTGCGAGTAAACATAATTCATATTCCTGCAAGCAGACCACCAAGATAACCGAGCAGGATTTGATGGGAAATGGCAAAACTGGGGGAGGGTGGGGGAGGGTTTTTTTCTTTAACTTAACTTCTTTTTGCAAGGGAAGTAAGTTACAAGGGCTTACCACGTCTGCAACCGAGAGGGAGCAAGAGAGAAGCGAATGAAAATAACCAAGCAGAGAAGTGGGAAAACAAAGAAAACGAACGTAACAGAAGACAATAGGTGGCCTAATAGAATATTTAAGTACAGTTTTATAGTATTGCACAACCGTCATTTACCTTTTATAGAAGAAAATCGTGTTTTAAAGAACCGTTTTACAACTCTCGACCGTTCTTATTCTTAGCCTGTCTTATTAATGCTTGGAGCGTTATAATCTTTATCATTTAGTTTTTTTTTGTTTTTGTCCGAGAATTTTTGTTATGTTTTGACAAAATACGGAAAAGTGGACAATAGAGGGCAGCTTTAGAAGAAGTGATCTAAAGAGATAGAAAACGTCTTTTGTGCTTGTGTTGCTGGTATGTTCTCAGCAATGGTGCTCCAGGTCCAGACGTTGCTGCTCACGCTAACATACGGACTATGCGCTAACGGAGCAGCCACGCAGCAAGACCCCAACCCAGAGGTCAGTTCTGCTCCTTTCCTTCGCATGTATGAAAGACCCAAATAGTTTACACTAAAAGAAACATGATCTATTGTACTTTAAGTGTGTGTGATAGTTAGCATTTTTGTTTCAGATTATAAGACGGAAAATATATCAGAAGACAGCAAAACGTGGAAAAGTGTAGGCAAGAGATGCAACGCTCTGTCAATACACAGAAAAGATAGAAAAACAAAATTTTCAGACATGCATTAGGGCCTTTGCATCCATGATGATGTTGGGCTTCTGTGCCATGCGTGAGCTGCTATGGCATTCGTGGCAGCACATTTCAGGCTATATTTATGTGTGAGCTGAGAACTTGCTTATTTATAGCACTTCTTATTTTCTTATTAATTTTATGTTATATACCTATAGGTAACACCCCAGTGTGACTTTCTATTTACCTTGATTAAACAGTGATTTTGCGTTATGGCGGCGAGTCATCTTTCAAGCATAGTCTCTTAACCCTTTTTGTGAGTGAAATAATGGTAAATCAAACAGTGAGAACGGAAATTCTCAACAACTTCTAAAACTTTGGGAGAAAATGGGTTATGGTCCCGTGGGTGAGGTTTGGAAGAAATTGTTTTTTTTTTTTTTTTTTAAGAACTGAGGACCAGACAGTATAATATCCTGTCAGGCTTCAGGGAACAATTTAAAATTCTCCCCCTGGTGCCTTTATGAGCTGTTGCTCCAGATGTTCATCCCTTTTGGGTGAAGAAAAGCCTGCCTGAAATAAATACCCAATGGTCAAATGGAAGTCTCCTGTCCATCTTGTGTGACCATCCTGGGCTAAGTGCCTCTACTCACAGCTCCCTTTCACTCAACCTGCTGGCCACATGATCTTGTGGGGGGGGGGGGTCCAGAAAATGACTGCTCAGGGTCTGGGGCCCCTGCTTGGTCCTTGCTTGGCTTAGCTAGCCCCTAAAACATGAGAGTGCTGTTTACATCGTCCTCCGAATAGCTCTGCTGGACAAACACAACGCTGTCCGCCTTGGCCAAGTCTTCCAGGCTTCATTCTTATGACTCAAAGTTCGCGGATTGAGTTGTGAAATTTCTTGGCTTGTTTTTTGATGTTTTTGTTGGACTGATGCTGCAGTTCTGTTTTCTGATGCTCTGAGTGTTTCCATCTGTAAATGTGTATCTAGGAAGGTGACTTCCTGACTGACATTACTGGACTGGGTGGATGTAATACATACACACACAAAACACACATACAGACACACATACGCGTATGTATATGTATATTATTATTATTGTTCTTTTAGATATAAGAGGGTTTTTTTCTGCTTTGGTGGGTATGAGTCAAGTCCTAAGGTACTCTAGGGTCATTCCCCGCTTCCTATGAAGGCCAACATCCAAGGTGCTGGGCCTGTTTGCGTACTAACAGGACACTGTATTGACCTCACACCAGTACTGTGACCCCCTTGGCACCATCAACACTGATCTCCAATCAGTTATATAACTGGGCTACTCATTTGGAAGAACATATAAATGTTCTTGTTATTAGCAGAATGGAATGAGCCAATGATGAAAGAAGGGAATGGAGTGTCACTGTCACTGTGTTAGAAAGCTGAGCTACAGTGGAGTTAGAGCTTTGCGCCTTTCATCAGGGAAGAGCATATCACACGTAAGTGTTACTCGGAATTGGGAGTGTCAGTGCTGGAGGTTTGGGGCGTTTGTAGCGGAGTGCATGACATTGGGCTGGAGTCCTGCATTTACTGCTGCCAGGATATCAGTAGGTGTTGCATGTGGTCATGGGTGTAAATTTTGGGAGGTGGGTAATCAAAACCAGCCAAACAACCCCCTGGACCTCTTTAAAAGGATGGAGACGTCAACACCCCCAATGTTCAACTCAGAGTTATGCCATTGCACCTAACCCATGGCAGGGCGACACCATGAGCTACTACAGGTCTTACAAACTTCCTTAAAGATGAAAGGGTCCTGTGCTTGGCTAAGTAGTTTAGTTCTTCTTGTACTTTGACTAGTTTGTTTCCTTGTTTGAAAGACTCACCCAGCTGCTTTTCATTAACATTAGTGACACATGCATGAGTATAGGAGACTGACCAATCAGCACAGCAAGAACACAAGCGCTTAAGTGAAATCCAGGTCTTTTTAATTGAAATAGTAGTTGGTAAGCCCTGTCCTAGCTCATAGTGCTCCCCCCCCGACATAGATTAAGTGGTCATCCCAGTGCCGCAGCGGAGACCAGCAGCGGCACCAGATACCACTATAAACATAACTGTAAGAAGCCTAATTAGGCATAAATGTAGTAGTGAATGCACAGCCATCAGCATACGTAATAAAGAATAAATGCAAATAAAATCCATTAACTAGCTACTAGTGTAAGTGGGTCACCAACAGTAACTGCTGAAGGCTCATGCTGAGCTTTAGTCCCTGCTGGGTCAAGCCACTGTTGACCAGAATTCTCTGGTTTTTCCATTGGCACAGAGTGAAAGGAACAACCGAGTCAGGCGTTTTCTCCCTCTACCACTTTCCCACTTTCCTTCTTGCCTCATTTGTTTCTCTGGTTTTCTTTTTATCTTTCATTCAATTTTCATCTTTCCTGCCATCTTTTCACCCTTCACTTATTTGGACCAATGGCTCAATTTGCTGAAAAGGTTGTGCGCCATCACAAACCCAGGCCAAATGAGCTCTTTAGACAACATCTTTCATGAAGTCTGTTATTTTTTTCTACTCATTGACTGAGGCAGCAGCTGGAAGGTGCTCAGAGTTCAGGGCTATGGCTTCGCCTCCGTGGGCTTGACCAAGAATGTTCCTACGACACTACATTTGCAGAGTCCCTTTGCAGTGTTGCTGCGGTGACCCATTCTGTGTGAGACCCTTAGCGAAGGTCACTCGCATCCTATTCAAACAGAGTGGCTCACGTGGAGCTGTGATCAGAGATGAGGCATCACAGAGCACCCCTGGCAGTCTGTCATCAACCCAACTTGTGCATGTTCAGCTGTTTAATCAGATTAGATACCATCGCTCACGTGGGTAAGCTGATTTTTGGGTAGGCTGATTTTTCAGGCAGGATTTCCAGGTAACTTCCTCTAATAACGTATCTTTCTTCTACTATATCCACCAGTAGATTTGTTTTCATCCGCTTCATCCTTTCGTGGATTTTTCTGTGCATCAGTAAATTTTGTGTTACTTGCTGCGCCCATGGATAGATTTTCATCCCACTCCTTCAGCTGCACGACGTGACAGTGCTGCTCATCAGAACGTTTGATAGAACTCTGGGCCTTTAAGAGATGGAGGCATTCTGAAAGTCCATGCTCCTGGAGTGGACTGTGGGTCTGAAAGCGTGGAGGACCTTACAGTGTGGGCAAAGCCTTCAGCCCATGTGGCAGCTAACAGAGAGGACTCTCAGAGCCCAGCGGAGACCCTGCGGTGCAGCCGCAGTATATGCACAGGGTACAGACTTCATTTAACAGCCTATAATTGGGCCTTGTTCTTAGACTCCCTCCCCTTCAGCTTCATCGGCTCGCTTCTCCTCTCTGGCTCCTGTAATAGTGGGTGGTCACATGGTTCTCTTACACTTTTAGCCTCCTCCTTGCCTTTTCCCTAGACCAATCCAACCCCCTCCCCCCTGAAATTGCTGTCATACCGATAATTTATACATGTCCATCTGTTCAGGTGAGAGGGCTGTGTTGTTGCATGCCATTTTTTACACATCTCTCTTAGTGACAGTCTTCTTCTTGAGTATGCTGTCAGTCTGCCCGAGCAGTGAGATGGAACTTGTCGACGAAGGGTTAAGTCTGACACCCAACCAAGGCTGTTAAGTGCAGACACTACCTCACAGGGAAGTACACAAATACACACACATATGCGTAAATTACAGTTAACAAACAAACACACACACGCACCCATTTTTTTTATTGACACACATACACTGAGTCACTGAGGGAGAAGAGAGAGAGGGGATTTTTGAGGTTTGAGGATTATAGAAAAATTCTCTATAATTTCACAGACTGTGTGGTTTAAAGCGAAACACTGATCGTCTGTACTTTAAACTGTTTAACACACAAACTAAGACTGATTTTAAGGGTGTAGAAACAGAAGGCTTTATCACACATTTAATACCTACAGATTTATATGCACCATGTTTGGTGTGTGCCTGATATTCCGATGAAGGCATTTTCGTGGGATGTGCTGTATGTTCTGCGGCTGATGGGTTTTAGGGTCTGGTAATTTTGTCTGGACTTTAACATAAAAGAATGTAAGCTTGTCCTCTTTGGCAGCACCATCTGAAGGGACTTTGCTGGTTTGTTTGGCCTGAAACAAGATTTCAGCACATAAATGTATGTAATTCTTGATGTAAAAACCCACCATGTGTTTGTTATTAGCTTAAATAGCTGTGGCAAAGAATGTCCTTAACTGCAAAGAATTAAATGTTGCTCTATCAAAACACTTATTCAGCTCTTCAGTAAATAGGTACTAGAATTTGATGTGCTCAAATGAACATGGAATTGAACAACTTTATTAACCATTGATAACGTTTTTTCCTTTAATTTTGTTTTCTTTAATTTTATTTCTTAGAAATCGCACATAATTACGTAGATGAATTTAAATGACTTTTTAAGAAACCATGTGCACTTTCTTAAAGTAAGTAGCATAGCAAAAAATATTTCAGAGGTTCAGTAGAATCTTGCTGGCAGTCGTGGGCAAATGTAAGCACTTTTATATTTTTTTCCTAAGGCTACCAAGGTCATGAAGTAGGTCTCCTTAAGTCTTGCCGTCAGACTTTGGTTTTCATAGACCAGAACTTATGATTGTTTCTCTTTTCACAATTTGCCACCTTCAGTTGTTCCCATGTCCCCTTCTGTCATTGCCTGTTAAATTATGCTCTCTGGCATTTCTGTTTGTAGTTGCTGACTTTGAGTCAAAGCTTCTCTAGTGTGATACAACTGAACTTTTCATACCTAAGTAAATAATGGAAAAAATCGTGCATGTCGTAAATCTCATGTTCTTTTATTCTAAGTCCCTATCAATGACAACAGAGTTTCAAATTGGAGAAAATTCATTCTTGGTTTGTATTACCACGACCCTGACTCGGATTGTTACGGAAAAGGGGTGGATGGATGGTTTGTATTAGTTTAGTAACTTAATTGTGATATCATACATTATTCCCAGCTCTCCTGGTATTAGTGTGGTTTAAAATCTTTCGGCTTCCGTTGGATGCTCACCTTTTCATTTTGGGAATCTTGTAGCTGTTTTATGTTCGTTGAGGTATGATGGCCTGCAGTGGATTGTAGGCTGTGTTGTTTTGGGAGGGGGGCCATGAATTACTGTGTGGTTGTGGACTGTGGCTGAGTGTCTTACTGCGATGTCCTCCCCCCCCAGGCTTGGCTACAGCAGTATGGTTACCTGCCCCCAGGTGACCTCCACGCCCAGTCCCTCCGCTCACCGCAGTCCATCACCCAGGCCATCGCCGCCATGCAGAGGTTCTATGGCCTGACGGTCACTGGGCACATGGACCCGAGCACCACTGCGTGAGTGCCCCCCCTATCTGCCCCACCCTTCCTGCCAGAAAGACATTCATACATCAGCAAAGAGCCAGACTACCACATCCTCTCTTGGGGTTTCTCAGAAGATATCATGCATATTTGGTTTAATGACTGGAGCCTTACAGCAGCTGGTATTCACATGAAATGACCTGTTAGAAACTGGGGAAACTAGTGGAAAAAAGTAGCAATTTGTACCTTAGCTTGTCACTGGGGCTGTACCCTCAAGGGTCTGCCAATTGTACCCTAGCTGTAGGTAATCATACCTTTTAAGGTACAGAAATGGACTCTGAGGTTCATCCCCAAGGTACAAGGTTTTTGTATCTTGGAAGGTACATTTACTATTGAGAGTACAGCCCAAGGGACAAGCAAAGGTACTAATTGGTACTCTTTTTTGCCGACAGTGTAGAAGCATGAAATTTTTTGGGAAGAAATGAAGGAATTCATTTTGTTGACATTTCCGTTTTGTTGTAACTGTTCTACGGGTCGCCAGGGCAATGAAGCGACCGCGGTGTGGCGTCCCAGACAAGTTTGGCTCCGAGCTGAAGAGCAACCTGAGGAGAAAACGCTACGTCATTCAGGGCCTGAAGTGGGACAAGAAGGAGATCACCTTCAGGTGGGCACATGACGTGACATCAGGGAGAAGCTTTTTGTGATTTTTTTTTATGTTCTTCCCAGCCCGAGAGACTGAGCATGTGGTACCCCATCCTTAGTTTTACACCAAAACTGAAATCCCTGTGCTGAGCCCTGTGATGTATCTCTGCCCTGGCAGCATACAGAACTACACCCCAAAGGTGGGCGAGGCAGAGACCTTCAGAGCCATCCGGCGGGCTTTCAAGGTGTGGGAGAGCGTGACCTCACTGCGCTTCCGCGAAATCCCTTTCAAGAACATCCGCGACAAGCCCGCCAACTTCGCTGACATCATGCTCTTCTTCGGCGAGGGTTTCCATGGCGACAGCACTCCCTTCGACGGGGAGGGAGGCTTCCTGGCACACGCGTACTTCCCCGGCCCAGGCATAGGGGGCGACACACACTTTGACGCCGCAGAGCCTTGGACCTCTGGCACCACAGACCAAGGGGGTGAGTGAAAAAGGGAGAAGAGCGAGGGGTGGATGAAAAAATGGAGAAGGGAGGGATCACCATAGGCTGAGGATGAAATTAGAGATAGGTAACGGCATTTGAGGAGTCAAGGTCTTGCCTGCACTTATAAAGTTTTGAAAAAGACAGGCTGGCTTCAACTTGCACTCTTTAAATCTTAGCCTCCAATCTGCTGTTAGCTAGAGCCCGTGTGTGCTTGTGAACACCCTGGAATGGGAAACGCCTGCTAGACTCAGCATGTGTTTGTTCACCTGCTTGTCTGCATGTCTCAACATCTCGGTGCCTTAAAATAATACAGCAACAAAGACTAACATTTTTTCTTGCGTTCATTTCCGGCTCTGATCGTGACGTCCTAATAGTAATAACCCATCCGCCTTCCCACCTGTCTTACAGGGTGAGCTTGCTCTTGGGCAGCGTGGGGAATAAGCCAAGTTAATAATAAAGAATAGTTTGGAAACAGGGTTTGCTTTTTCTTGGTCTTCACAAATGACCCCTGCTGGTTTTGACAGGGAATGACGTGTTCCTTGTGGCTGTGCATGAGCTGGGCCACGCCCTTGGTCTGGAGCACTCTGGGGACCCCAGTGCCATCATGGCGCCATTCTACCAGTGGATGGACACTGAGAATTTCATTCTACCGCTGGACGACCGTCGGGGCATCCAGCAGATCTACGGTGGGTGGACTCACCGGCTCCCCCCTCTGGCATTCTTATAGTGCTGCAGCAGCCATGGTAACTGCTCCTGATGGGTGGAACCCCTTATTAACTTAAGGAACATTATGCAGCCTTGTTCCTCTGAGATTAGACTGATTTTCTTCACTCTCTGAAGTCAACACAAAGAGTGTTTTTGATGATGTTGTGATTTGCAGTGCTCTGATTGGCCAGGTGCCCCTTAGCTGAATAATGATATTAACTCTTTTGTGCTGAAACTCTTGTTGTCATCTGATTTATGTTTTTGTCAATTTCTGGCGCATATTATTACAACCCTACCCAATACCCAATTCACTCTGTTCCACAGGATCAGGTGGTGCACCTCCACCCCCCTCTCCCCCCCCAAGACCCCCCAAAAAACCAGACCCCCCCTCCCATGGCCCCAGTATCTGTGACGGCCACTTCGACAGCATTGCCATCTTGCGGGGAGAGATGTTTGTCTTTAAGGTAAAGAGCAGTAGCGCACTGAGATGCTGACACAGTGAAGCACTGATGGTCTGCGTGTGTTCGCCTTAATGAGCGATGCTGTCTGCCGCAGGATACATGGCTGTGGCGTGTGCATGATAACCAGGTTCTGCAAGGCTACCCCATGCCTATCGCACACTTCTGGCACGGACTGCCCGGATCCATCAATGCTGCATATGAGAGAACTGATGGAAAATTTGTCTTCTTTAAAGGTACCTTTGACTCTCATCTTGTGTTTTTTTGTGGTCACTGACCTGTGGACACTCTTTGAGAAGCATCTTCCATGCCTTACATTCTATAACACCTTGACAGCTGTAATATTTGCTGCACCATGGTGTCAATACACCACAGTCCTGCTAATGGCTGGGATCAGCTCTCATGTTGCGTCTGAGTCGCTGTCTCTCTGTTTGTGCCTCCAGGGGACAGGTACTGGGTATACAGTGAGTCCACCTTAGAGCAGGGCTACCCCAAGCCACTGAAGGACCTGGGCAGTGGTCTCCCCAAGGACAGGCTGGATGCGGCTCTCCTCTACACCCCCAATGGCATGACCTACTTCTTTAGGGGGACCAAGTGAGTCTCTCTGTCTAATCTATCCTATCTATCTAATCTATCTGTCTTTGCGTATCTATCTATGTCTGTCTGTCTGTCTGCTGTCTGGCCGTCTGTGTGTATTTGTGTCTGTCTGCCTATCTATCATACTTGCAAAACAGCAAGTGTAATCCCCACGCCATATTGTCACTTCTGCACAGCAAAATATCAGTTCTTGGTGCCTCATACAAATGATCTAATGTTTCAGTGCATATATGCAAATGATGTTGTACAATTGTCATCATTTGGCGCAATTTTCGCTTTAGTCTTGTGGGCCAGTATAGATTACATAGTTTCTCATTGTAATAATTATACACCCAGAACTATATACACTATATTGCCAAAAGTATTGGGACACCTGCCTTTACACACACATGAACATTAATGACATCCCGTTCTTAATTCATAGGCTTTAATATGGAGTTGGCCCGCCCTTTGCAGCTATAACAGCTTCAACTCTTCTGGGAAGGCTGTCCACAAGGTTTAGGAGTGTGTTTATGGGAATTTTTGGCCATTCTTCCAGGAGAGCATTTGTGAGGTCAGGCACTGATGTTGGACATGAAGGCCTGGCTCACAGTCTCCACTCTAATTCATCCCAAAGGTGTTCTATCGGGTTGAGGTCAGGACTCTGTGCAGGCCAGTCAAGTTCTTCCACACCAGACTTATCCATGTCCTCACGGACCTTGCTTTGTGCGCTGGTATGCAGTCGTGTTGGAACAGGAAGGGGCCATCCCCAAACCGTTCCCACAAAGTGGGGAGCATGAAATTGCTTTGAATGCTGCAGCATTAAGATTCCTTTCGCTGAAACTAAGGGGCCAAATCCAACCCCTGAAAAACAGCCCCACACCATAATCCCTCCTCCACCAAACTTTACATTTGGTACAATGCAGCCCGGCAAATACCATTCTCCTGGCAACCGCCAAACCCAGACTTGTCCGTCAGATTGCCAGACAGATAAACGTGATTCATCACTCCAGAGAACATGTCTCCACTGCTCTAGAGTCCAGTGGCAGCGTGCTTTACACCACTGTATTGACTTCTGCACACTGTACGCCTCAGCATCCGTTGTCCCCGGTCTGTGATTTTACATGGCCTACCACTTCGTGGCTGAGATGCTGTTGTTCCTAATTGCTCCCACCTTGTTATAATACCACTAACAGTTGACCATGGAATATTTAGTAGCAAGAAATTTTCACGAACGGACTTATTGCACAGGTGGCATCCTATCATGGTACCACGCTTGAATTGAGCTCCTGAGAGTGACCCATTCTTTCTTTCTTTGTAGAAGCAGTTTGCATGCCTACGTGCTTGATTTTATGCATCTGTGGCTATGGAAGTGATTGGAACACCTGAATTCAATGATATGCAGGGGTGTCCCAGTACTTTTGACAATATAGTGTATGTATCTAATCATCATGCTAAGCACCACATGCAAAACCGTTAACCAAGCTTTCAAAATGGTTTAAAAAAATATTCCATAAATTGCAGTGATACTTTATTGTTATGTTTTTGGTTCCCACAGTGCATGATTTCATCATGTACTGCCTCATCTTATAGTCCTGAGAATGAGAATCATGATTCATGAAATGTGCCAAAGCAATTGAGAACAATTGTAACACATATACTGTAGTAACAAATAAAGTAAATGCCTGAGATAAAACATGCAACACGATTCATTAATGATGAATTAACATGAGATCAGTATGCAACTAAGACTTAGTTTGAGGTTAATTACAGGTTTTCTCAATTGCTTTTGACACATTTCACAAAACATGCTTAACATCCTCAAGACTATAAGAGCATTTCTCAAATGTATGTGTCATACAGCACAATACTAAGGTTTAGGTGTAAAACCCTGTAACTTACCCAAAACAATTAACTCATGTCTCAAAACCAAATAATTCCACCAGTGAATTAGTCAGTGCCACCAAAATGAAAAGTACAATCAGCATAATTTTAACCATGAGACTCAAAATGCTTAGATATATTGTCAGTATGTCAGTGTAAGTCTGCTGCTGAGTTCCACAATTCTGAATGATAGTTCGTTCCCACTCGTTGTCACTGACCAATCATTTTTCTTTAGCAAACTGATACTTATTCATGGCAAAGACATTAGTTTCAACACTGCAAAGCTCTACATTACAGTATGAAAAGTTTCCTGACAAGAAAAAGCACTCGCATGCACATGTAACTTCTTCCGATCTCGAGACAGAGTACTATAGCAAAAAGCCACATGGCACTGCATAGCACAAAGTACTATAGCAAAAAGCCACACGGCACTGCATAGCACAAAGTACTATAGCAAAAAGCCACATGGCACTGCATAGCACAAAGTACTATAGCAAAAAGCCACACGGCACTGCATGGCATAAAGTACAATAGAAATAAGCCACATGGCACTGCATAGCACAAAGTACTATATCAAAAAGCCACACGGCACTGCATAGCACAAAGTACTATAGCAAAAAGCCACACGGCACTGCATGGCACAAAGTACAATAGCAAAAAGCCACACGGCACTGCATAGCATAAAGAACTATAGGAAAAAGCCACACGGCACTGCATAGCACAAAGTACTATAGCAAAAAGCCACACGGCACTGCATAGCACAAAAGTAGCAAAATGACAAAATCATGTACTGTGGGACCCAAAAACACAACAATGCTACATCACTACAGTTTATAGAATGTATTTAAATCATTTTGAAAGTTTGGTTAACTATTTTGCATGTGGTGACTAACATGATAATCACATACACATAGACGTGGACAAATTTGTTGGTACCTTTCCACAAAAAACAAAACATAACTATCTCTGAAATAACTTGAAACTGACAAAAGTTTAATAGCATCCTTTATTGTTAATTCCATATTTAACACAAATCAGACTTTGCTTTTGATTATTGATTCAGTTTAATATTTTATATAATTAAACAAATGAAAATGGCACGGACAAAAAAGATAGTACTCTTAATTTAATATTTTGTGGCACCACCTTTTGCAGCAATCACTACCATCAAGTGATCTCTGTATTTCACAATGAAACGTCTGCATCTGCCAACAGGTAGTTTGGCCCACTCTTCCTGAGCAAACTGCTCAAGCGGTCTCAGGATTGAAGAGTGGCATCTCCACACTGCAATTTTCAGATCTTTCCATAGATGTTCAATAGGATTAAGATCTGGGCTCATGGAGGGCCATTTACAAATAGTCCAATGTTTTTTTTTCTCATTGCTTCTTTCTTGCGTGCTTTTAGTTGTATTTTTGGGTCATTATTAGGGGTGTAAATCACAGCTTTCCTCACGATACGATACAGTATCGATTCCTTAAGCTAACGGTTCGATTTTTTTTGATACCTCAGAAATTCCCACGATACGATACGATACGATATGATACGATTCGATTCAGTTTGATACTGGGGATAGTAGTCGAAATAACAGGAAACAGGTGATCACAATCGGTGTAGTACGAGTAGGTAATGAGGGGGCGTGACACACACGAGGATCGGACGAGCAGGTCATGACATCTACCTACTATAAAAATGTAAAACATATATTTATGTATAAAAATATTGAGTATTCATTAATATTTATTATAACCATTATTATTATTAATTTCCCTTTGGCATAAATAAAGTATTTTTGAATTGAACTGGGATTTAAAGTTCCTTCACCTTTCTATTTCTCAGCTCGCTTTTCGGAGGGAAGTTAATGTCGTAGTTTTTATGAACAGTCCGAAAATGCCACTCCACATTTCCCTTTTTCGGAATAGCAATGGGAGACTGACAGATGAGGCAAACGCACTTCGAATATGACATGTTGAAATAAAACAGTCCTCCCATTTCGTATGGAAGAGGTCGGTTTTTGGCTTCTTACTTGGTCCAGCTCCCCCATTCATTTTTATACCCTTTCTTAAGTTTAGTAGAAATAAATTGGAGGCTAACTAGGCGACTCGGTAGCTTGCAGCAGCTGGCGCGGTTGAACGCAAGACAGTGTCTGTCTGTCTTTGTGTACGTGTATCTCTCTGTGCATCACCTCTCCTTTTTGCAGGTATTACCGGTTCAATGAGAACTCTCACTCTGTGGATCCGGAATACCCCAAGCCTATCAGCGTGTGGAAGGGTGTACCCGACAACCTTAAGTCTGCCATCATGAGCAAGGATGCAGGTACCTGTTGGGTGAATGGGTGAGTGTGAGAGGGCAATGCAGCATGTCCAGACTTCTGACTGAGGTCCCTGTCCCTCCCTTTGTAGCACACACCTACTTTTACAAGGCCAACAAGTACTGGAAGTTTGACAACCAGCAGCTGAGGGTGGAGCCAGGTTACCCCAAGTCAGTGCTGCGTGACTGGATGGGCTGTAGCGGCGTGGAGCCCAGGGTGCCTGGCACGGATGAGGAGGTGATCACGGTGGAGGTGGAAGAGGGGACCGGGGTCGGTCCGGCAGCCGTGGTGCTACCCCTGATCCTGCTGGTGTGCGTGATCTGTGCCCTTGGAGCCCTGCTGTTCTTCCGCCGATACGGCACACCCCGGCGCCTGCTCTACTGCCAGCGCTCCCTGCTGGACAAGGTGTAAGGGTACGGCGAGCGGGGGGGGAGGGAGGCGGAGCTCGGAGGCGAAGAGCGGGAAAGTGAGACGGCTTGGGTGTAAGCAGATGTGAGAGAACGAGATGGGTAGGAAGAAAGGCTGGTTAGAAGAGTGGGAATGGGTAGAGGAAGACAAAAAAGCAGAAATATAGGGGTTTCAAAGAGTTTTTGTGTATCTTTTTATAGCTCTATATATGTACATCCCCGTCCTCTTGCAACAGAACAGATCCGGACCATGTGGAGAGGTATACCGCAGCTAATTTGATGTTCTTGCCATTGCTCTGTTCCACACAAAAATCAGATACGCAGACAAATAAATTGAATTCCACTGATATATGGAAATTTAATTCCCACTGTTCCTCTTTATCCCTCCACCCCTTCAATCCCCTTCATCTCTCTATCCCTCTTTCCTCCGGTTTGACTCCAGCTTAGTTGCTGTTGATTTAGCATTTTCCAGATTTGTAGTTGTTTTCTGTTACCTGTAATTCCGACCTGGGGAGCAGCCCAGCCCACAGTCCCCTGCCCCCAGGGTCCTGTCCTGGGCTCCCCTGGTCCCCCATCATGGGGTCAGTTCTGGCTCAGGTGGGATCCTCATCCCGCTATCCAGCTGAGTCCTTTGTGAAGTAGAACCAAATTCAGATATGAGGCAGCAGTTACACTCAGAAATAAAGGCAGACCCTGTTCCTACAACACAGCACGGCCCTACTGCAGCCAGCCTGATAGCTCAGCAGAGCACACTGCGGTTACGCACAATTCAGCACTGTGTTGTATAACACAGACCCCTTCCATGACACACAAATAGCAAGGCGCAGTGGGACCTTGTCCAGCGAGAAAGGATAGGCAGGGTGAAGCAGGAACAGCTAAATAGAGTGAGCTTTAATATGAATGTGGCCAGTGATCAACAAAGAAAGTCCCGCACAACAATAAAATAATCTTGAAGTGATGCTTTATCTGTTACTTATGCTTATGGTTGATTCATCAGGACCAAAGGAAGGCAGCGGTGGTTGGATTTTGTAATCAGGTTCTGGTTCTGTTTCTGTACATAGTAACTCTGAGCTACAAGTGAGATGCTTAGAGACAGTGAGAATGCAAGCATTTGTCCAGTCAGTGATAGAGGGCAGCACAGATGGTTTTGGTGATTCCATGTGCAGTTCCTGAACATCTCTGACAAGATGTTCCCTTTCTCCTGGACCCTTCACCTCCTGGCATCACTTTCAGTTCTATGGAACACTTCCAGTTGAATCTGTACTATTGTGTTCTGCTAAGGTCTACTGCATAATTTGTCACGCCATTTCTGTAGACGTCTACGGCACTTTAGTTCTAGGAAGTGTTCTATAACATTACGAAATTCTTGATGGCGTCTATACAGAACTGTTTAGCTGTATAGCATCTGTTCCTTCTGTAGTGCTGTGACGCATTCTACAGAGTTTTATATGACCGTTTAGCTTTGGACAGGGAAATGCCGTCTGTGTGAATCAGTGGCACAGGAGAACATCTGCGGTCTGCCCTGGTGGGCATCTGCTCATAACCGCCTGCCAATCATGTGCACTCACATGAGTTGGCTTCCACGTCAAGGGAAGCAGTGATTCACAGTGGCTACTGGCGGCATAGGACTACTAGGTCATTGTCTTTTATAAAGAAGGTTCTTGCAGCTCATTAAAGACGAGTGTATGCACAGGAAACGTTTTTAGAACCTTGAACAATGCAAGCGATTACACCTGCTTTTATATCATCAGATTGCAACACCTGTACCACCAATGAAATTACACAAGAGTGGCTGTTTCTTCAAGCTAGAGTAACAATTAAAGCATGCCTCATTGGACAGTGCAGAATGTCCCCAGTGATGTTAATCTCACATCACCCACCCACCCCTCCCAAAAGAGAAGCAAAACGGAAGTTGGCGTAATTTTAGTCATTTATTTATTTAGTCATGTTATTATTAACTGAAATGACTCATTTTGGTCAGCTGGTTCATTTCTGGTGTGATATTACCTAGGCGATTGACTGAGGGCGAGGGGAAAAGATTCGATGTGAGTGGGCGTGTTAACTTCAGACCCTGTCTACTCAGTTCTGCACGTCGTGCCCGGAAACGCACCCCGCCAACCTGCCACGCACAGCAGCTTCTGTCCTTGGCGTGTTCTCTAATGCAGGTCCTTCCCATCCCGGTCATGGGGTGCCTGCTAGTGTTTGTAGCGCTTGAGCTTTTGTTGTGAATGGACAATGATTTTACAGATTTTGACCATCCTGACGTGTATATGAAAGACATTGTAGGAGGTGTATTTGTAAGGATAAAACTATTTAAATACAAAAACAATTTACACATAGGCTAATAATAATCTGGTTAAGTTAATCAATAAAATAATTACTCAACATTTGATTAAGTTCTATCCATCCATCCAACTAATCTTTCCACTACTTGTCCAGTGCAGGGTCACGGGGATAGTTATAAATGATTAACTGAACGTTTAGTTTGTATAAATTACTGATATGATTATGAATCATTTTGTTTGAAGGCATAAATAGCATGTTTCTTAGGACAAGTCTGTCAAATGGTTCGCTGCCTTCACCTTTTAACAGCTGTAGCATAAACAGGAGTGTTTGGGATCAGTCCGGTGTTGCTAAATGCACGAGGACATCTAAGGAAGTGGAGGCGGTGACACAGGGACTCGACAGTAAGGGTCTTTGCCGAAGTACAGGCAGGATCTGGGTGGGAAAGGCAGGATCATAACAGTGAATAGGCAGAGCAAGAGAGGGGGAAACAAAATGTCATTTAGCTTGGAGGGTGGGAGAGAGTGAATGCAGCCTCTGGGAAGGGAGGCAACACAGAGGTCTACTGGGGAGCAGAGGTGGGCATTCAGATCCAGAAAGTAAAAATCCAGACCAAGATTTTGTTTCAACCAACCAGTTGAACATAGAAAGGCACAGTGACAGAGTGTTCAACTGGCTGGTTGAAACAAAATCCTGGTCTGGATTTTTAATTTTTTTTTTATTTACTTTCTGGCCCTTAAATTTCCACCTATGCTTGGGAGAAACGTACCTGAACACACAAATTTATATGAAAAGTTATATGCAGGCAGGCAGAAGAAATCAGTGTGAATAACTACAGCGACCTGTGTTTGCCCTGCTCACAAAGAGGGGGGAGCTAAGGCCAGCATATCCACTGGCTCCCCGGGTCCGGCAGCGGGAGGCCCTGCTGTAATGACACCCTGTGCACAGAGTCAGTCCACGCCTCGGTAAAAGCTGATTGCCATTGACCCTTGTGTAACAGGAAAGCCTGCAGGCCACAAGTCTCCAGTCTCAGCAAAGCGAAGCCAATAGATCACAATCTCACTGATGTCCAGGTAATGGAAAAGAGTACCAAAGGTTCTTTGGTAAAGGTTACCTAGACGATCACTGAGATTGTGATCAATCAATTTCAATGAACTAACGAATTTATCCTGTCCAGGTCTATTTCTAAACAAAGAGCAGAGCTGTTTGTCCTTGTGCAATTAGTGCAATTGTTTGTTACTAATCCATATACTAGACTTCTTATTGTGTTTGTTATGGTTCCTATTTTTGTTATCATGACATTATCATTATTGTTATTGTTCTCCATGGGTAGTTAATGTTTTTCGGGTCCTGCTGGTCAGAGACCTAAGGCAACAGTTTTGAAAATGGCTTCCATATTTACTTTGATTTTGGAATGTGGTGTATAATTTGGGGCTAAGGCTATTGTTATGTTAAAAACATACTTGATTTCACCTCTCTTGATATATAAAACAGGAAATGTATTAAAAAATATTTTGTGATCATCAATGTCAACTGCTTCTATAATGAAATTTCAGCAGTTAATTGTATGGAATGATATTACTAAGAAAATAACTATGATAATAGTAATATTTATAATTATTAAAAAAATAGGAATGAAGATTTGCCTGTTTTCACTTTTTTGTATTGCTCTTGTCAAAACTCAAATAAAACATTTTATAAAATGTTTTGAGTTAACCCTGTGCTTTGTGTTTAAATCAGTTACTCACCAGATGTTTATGCACTTTTTTCTGAGAAACTGTATTTTGCATGGCTGGTTTGAGACCCCTGCAGCTCACAGTGATGAGCAGCTCAGTGTGTTCCTTGTCCACACTGAATAACAAATTTGACGGAGTGGGAGTTGGAACATGAGTAAGGGCTTCTGCCATCAGACAGAGGAGTGAGCAGCGGTGGGAATGCATGACAATGGAAATGCAGCAAAAATGACCCTATGCCTGCCCTCCCAGATGACAGCTTGCGATCCATCATTCGACAACTGGATGGGAAAGAAACACACTGAGATCCAAGTTTTTAGTGCAGCCAAAACAAAAAAGAAACCAATTGCGTAACTTCCTGAAATGCGAGCCAACCAAATGCTCTGTTTTTAACAGAGGTTGTTTACGCTGTTGACTCTTTTCAAGAAAGAAAAAATGTGTTTCCCCTCTATTCTAGAATGCAGTGGCGTCTCTACTTAGACAAATCGTGGGGTAAGTAGGACAGTAATGGAGGTTTTAGGAGCTGTTTTTAATAGAGGACTGAGATCATTGCTATGGGAGGCTGAGGTTCTATGCAGTGATCCCAGTTGGACAGACGGCAGCAAAATTCCATTACCGACATCTGGAATTCCAGCTGCATTCTCACTGCTGCAGACACACGGCAGGGGCGAGGTGCATGTGTGTGTGTGTGCCCATGATTCCCTTAGTGTACATACTACACATGTGCTGTTGAGTCTTTCTATCTACGTGCTGCGTGTGAGTACATGTAGGGAAATTGGGGCTCATTCTTCTCCTAAACTCTCAACTCTTCTTAATTAATGCAGCTCCAGTGTCTGATTCTTTCCCTCCCCCAGCCCCACCCGTACTCCTGCTTTTTGTAGCTGGAGAGCTGTTTTCCTCCAATACTGCAAAAGAACTGTTTACAAGGGTTTTAACTCGAAACAGTCCAGGGCTCTCATTTTTATCCCCCGCTGTTTTTTCCTCTCTTCATACCTTTTTCTGCCCCATAAACTTCCGTTCACTCAATTGTTTCATCCACAGATCTCTCACATTGCCAGAACGTTTTAAGAAAAGCTGCAGCCACCTTTGCACAACACAAAATAATATGTTACCTTCCATTTCTTAGCTAAAATATTTGCATAGTTTCTATACATAATTAATAGTAATTTCACATTCTAGAACACCCAGATCATGTTTTCATCCTCTCCCCATTCTGACAGTTTCCTTTTATTCTGTTCCACATCTGTTAGTCTCACCTTCCCTTCACTTTCCCTGGATGTGCCACATGCTTTTCTGCTGTATCTTCCTTTGCCGTTTCTCTGTCAGAGATGGTTGGACGTCTTTATGTTTGTCCTCACACCCCAAAGACTTCAGGCAGCTGTATGAGCAAAGGGACAGAGATACTATTGATAGCAGATGCCTGCTTGAAAAGGTAATGGGACACTAATCCACGCAAAAGTGTGCATTTCTGCCCCTGTGTGCCTGCATTCCCATTTAATCTCAGTAATTGATTTGCCTTTTGGTCTTTGATGAACATGGATCTGCTGTATAGAAGATCCATGACACATAGTATTGCAGTTATATGCATATGCTAGACAGTGAAATAGTAACCTATAACATCAGGGATGCTAAAGCATCAGCAAACACAGCACTCTTAACACGCAGTAGGGCACATTTCTGTGGTCTGTGCAATCTTCTTGTAAGACAGTTTAAGATGCACACACAGAGAGAAACACTTAGGAGAGAAAGATGCAGTGTTTGTCACTTTTCACTATAGCTGTCTGCCAGGGAGTCTGAATATGCCATTAGCCACTAGCACCACAGTAAAAACCCAGTGGAAAAAATGCCCCCCCCCCTCCCCCCACCCTACAGCAAATACACTCTCGACAGCAGAAGAGAGCCCAGCTCCTACTCTATCTACTGCTATTTTAGGTGAAAGCACAGGTCCAACCCCCCCCGACTCGTGAAGAGCCAGAAGGACCAGGCCATGCAGCACACGCTATGGACCTTATCCTATACCACCCACAGAACATGGCCATCACAGAGCTCCCTTACAAGCCAAACCATCCAGACCGTCCCGACCTGTGTGCTTGTGTGCGGTGGTGTTCAGGTGCCATTCTCCTAAGTGATGGCCAACTTCAGCACAGGTCACAGGATGCTCAAAAGTCAACCTTTCCTTCCCACTCAAGCCCTGTACTCCTTGACACAGCGGGCCTGGTCGGTCAGGAAGTAGGAAGTGACTTCCTGGGCAAGAGTTGCTGAATCAGGTTGTCGAGCCCAGCCCATGCCCTGACTCCATCACGCTAGCCCAGCTGTAGCTGGCAGGAAACCCCCCTGCCTTAGGCAGGGCCTGTGGGCAAATGGCAATTTCCAAACCATATCAGAAGATGGGGGGGGGGGGGGGGGGTACCTTTTCTTCTTCCACTTAATGCCCGTCTTTCAACTCAGCTCTCTTTGCACGCAGATCGCTCCTCCCTTCCCTGACTCCTGCACAAAGAGCAGCATCTGGTTCTCATTTGCAAACAGCGAACAAAAAGCAGGGAGAGCGAGGGAGGGAATGAGGGACTAAGGGCGAGCGAGAACGGCTCAAAGAGGCCACATCACAGGCACGCCGGGGAAGGCGGGGGTGGCAGCCACGGGGTTACTGTGCGTGAACCCCGTCGTGTGGTTTCCCCTCTTAAGAGGAAGTTGCTTACGGGATAGAAGTTTGTGTTTTTACTGCACAGTCGGCATAATCGCCATTATTATTACAACCATCATAGCAACTTCCAGTGGCCAGGCTCTCACACTCAGTGAGCAGAGCGGTGGGGGGCCTCAGGGCTGGCGAAGGAGGCCGGGATGGGAGCCTTCACACTCGGCCGTAAGGCGGGATGCATATGGAGCCAGGAGCCAGTGTGGTCGCCATCCTCCACTGCAATAACAACATACTGCAGTTTGTGCATGTGCAATGTACCTGCACTGTACCTTATTTGCTAATCTCTCGGCACGGAAATAATGTAGGCGTGTGTTTCGGGTTAAGTAGGGAGTGTTGAACACAGGTTCAGCATTTTAGCGTTTCAGCACTTGGGGAAAAATTATGGGGAATCACCGCTGAGCTCATTTGGAAGATGGCAGAGGAAGGAGTGAAGGAGAAACAATAGGGCGAGACAGGAAAACAGAGCAGGAGGTCATAGCCGGCAGCTAAGCAGCTACCAAGCATAATCTCCGGGGCTCTGTAGATAAGTGAAAGCAATCATACACACCGCTATTACAGTATGCATGGTAACAGTAACAGAGATTAAAGAACGCAACAATCTTTATGCTGAGTCGGGAAAGCCCCAAATGGCTCTTATTGCAAATAGCAGAAACATACAAAAATGTATTTTTAATTTTGTGTGTGAATCAATGTTTAACTGCAAGTCTATCAATGCTCTGACTAAATTCTTACATGGACAATATTTCACAAAGCTACATGGCCGACTCTGGGAATACCCTGGTCATCTGCACAGCCATTAACTCTCCAGTGACTCCCGATATGAATCAGAGAGAAACATCAGCAGGCGAAGATGAACTAGCTACTTTAGCTTTGATTTCCAAGAGCATTGCCTTATTTTTAACAGAAACTATCAAAAAATGGCTTGCAAAAGGAATACTGGCCTTTAACACAACACAGAAAGAGGGTTAGTTCAACTCTCAATGCACACTGACTTCTGTTTTTCAGCAACACAGTATCTTAGAGAACTCACAAATCAGGTATCATTCTGAGTTTAAACTTTTCTGCACGACTCACATTGAGCGGGCTACAAAATGGTGGCTGACCGCTAAAATGAACTGTTTTGCGTTACTGCCACCTGGTGGACATAGTTTGTTATTGCATTCCAACAATTTACAGCAACCTGCCATATTGTACTGTTGCATGATTAAGATGCACTTTATCGACCCAAAGGGGAAATCCTGGAAATTACAATGCACTAATTATGATACTGTTCACAGACCGACCTAATTATCCAAAAATCCTTCCTTTAGAAATACAAGGTTATCACATCATTTGGAGCAGGGTGTGGCTCAGTGGGCTAAACCGCCATAGCTTTTATTAGAAGATCGCTAGCTCAAGCCCAGCCTTGGCACATCTGTGGGTCCTTGAGCAAGACCCTTAACCTTCAGCACCCTGGGTGTTGCTATGGCTGGCTGCCCTTCACAACCAGCTTGCTGACACCTACAGAGAGCAAGATGGGGGAGGCATGAAGAGCATTTCCCCACAGGGATCAATAAAAAGCATTAATTATTATATAACAGTTACTCTTTACACAGTAATATAGTCTATAAACCCAACAGCAAAAAAGAATTTGATCCATAGATGAATGTACAGTCTTAGAGATGGTTTAACTTTTTATATATATAAATGTGGCTCAGCACCAGGTGTAGCAACACCTTTCTGTGGTATAAATGCCTCTGAATTTCAAAGAACTAAGGTGACCAGCCCCATTTTAAAGATTCTAAAGTTTTACAAGGTACAATGACAAAGACACAAAGAATGAAAAGCCCAGAAAAAAAAAATGACCGGCACCCGCAACCCATGGATGAGGCGATTTTGCTACTGAAGGTGTTACATATAAATGTGGAGGAAGACCCAGTAGAAGCAAACTGGATCCTTTCACGGTATTTACAAAGCGTCCCTTGACTTTTTTGTTTCCAGAAGGAGTCTGCCTTTAGGTTTCAGACGTAATGACTTCTTCTTCTCCTCCATAGCTTGAGCGTCTTCCTTTTCCTGCTTCCATCGCTGCATCCCCCTGTCCATCTCTTCACTGAGGTCCACGACCCGTTTCTGGGGGAGAGTAACAGACTTGTAACTGTTCACCAAAGGGAAGCATCAAACCATCAATTACACGGAGCATTTCACAGAAATCTGACAGCCTGCAAACTCGGCGCTTTAAACTCAGTGACATGGAGAAGCGGCAAATGCAAACAACAAAGAGCACGTTATTCTCACCGCGAACTCCGCCCTTTCCCTCTGCCTCCGCACCTGGCCCTTCATCGCAGGAGCAGGGCGACCATCTGCAGTGAGGGACAAAAACACACTCAGCATACAGCATGCTATCAGTGAACAGCAAAGCACTCGGACGAGGCGCCCACTGTGTACCACCGCACCAACAAATACACGCACTGTGTGGTACCACCATACGGTGAGAGACACACAAAGTAGACTGCACATACATCTAAGGCTGCCTGTGTCCCACTGCAGCACTTCCCAGTGAGGCAGCATGACTCACCAGCATAGGACCAGTCAGGTAAATCGGTGAGAGGGCCATATTCTGATCCAGAGCGAGCTAAACCATGTCTGCAGGCAATATTGAGAGAGAGCAATAAACACAATTTTATCTCTTTACTGAGCTCTTTTAAACATTGCGACAAAGAAGGGTTGCCAACTTAGGTGAGCTGGCTGACGTGAGATTTTCAATTCGAGACAAGATTGCACACGCATTTTCATGTATGTAACAGTTTTATTACCTTGTAAATGGTCTGTGGAGTTTGCAAACTACCCCAACGCTTTTGATGTAGCTACTTTTAGGTTTATAGAGGAATAATATAGATTTGCATTAAGATTTCTCGTGAGTGAGAAAGTCTGAGTGTCACGCCAGATTCATGAGTTGGCAACCCTGTGAAGGTGCTTCTCCCATTTACAAATGCCATTTGTATAATAGTTATAAAGCTAATGGCTTGTACATTTATTTCATTTAGCATCCGCTACTGTCTAAAGAGACATATAAACGAGGCAGACAACATATTGTAAACGTGGATCTTATAATGAACAGTATATGTGTGCGACTGTGCCTCATGTCATGGAACAGACATGGGTCCCGCAAGCTCGTGTTATAGAGTGTCATACACTGTCCACCAGTATGTATAAGTGACAATTTCAGTGTACGTGCGTATTTATTTCTCATCTTCCAACCGAACAGAGACTTACTCCAATCTCCATTTGCTCCCCGCCGGCGTCCCAGCAGTCAGTGAGAAAAAGCGTGGCGACAATCGGAAAGCTAGGGGAAAAAACAAAAGATCTACAAAAAAGCAAAACCACCAACCAGACACCAACATTTAACAATAACTCAAATGCCCAAAACTATAGATCATTGAAGAAGCAGCGCAGTGACATTGCTGTCACGTACCAAACTGCACATGCTGGAAATGGGTTTAAGAAATCACTGTATAAAGAGACAGACAATAAACGAGATCACACTCTAAATTTACTGGAGGCCGCCTAAAATTGATAAACAAGACTAAACCATTAAGTCCTTCTGGTCTTACATGCAGAACACAGCACCCTCGTAGTCACCGCCATGTTGAACGTGATTGCTAGTGGGTACGGAAACTCAAGGAGGACAAACGAGGCAATGTACAAACTCGATTTTCTAAATCAAACCACTAGATGGGGCATGAAATACAAAAGAAGGCAAAAATATCTCCCATTCACCAATATTAAAAATGTACCCTTACTTCATGACTTAGATAAAAAAAAATACGCGCATACGTCTTCTGCAGCATAGTTTAATATTCATGCTATCATATTCCCAACTTTAAATTGATATTATTATTGTTAAATCATATAATACTGAAATATTCACGTTGTATCACTTTTAATTCTAATGATTTATGCAATCTTATCAGATAATAGTGCATGTAATTTCTTTAGCACACATAGCTGCTATAAAACGTAAATCTTATGTTTCGTATGCTACGTTTAAATATTATTCCCTTTTCCAGTTCCCTTTTTAATCACCAGAATTAATGCTGAAGCTGCAATACATTGGCATAAGCGCCAAAGCGGTGTTATTTCAGTGCGATAGTTTTTGTCGGAGGTTCAATGGTTATCGACATGCCTCTTAGTCACACTTATTTAACCATTGCTTAAGGTGTGGGCGTGGACTGAGCATCTGGAGACATGGCTGCAGCCATCTGTTGTATTGCTAGGGGCAGCATATGACATATTAATGTTTTACACACACACACAATCTAGGAACATATTTGCTGTAGCTCTAGAAGGCGGACAATGATTCTCAGAAGAAAAGAGTAATGTCGTAGCAGCAGCTGAGTCGCCTGTTGCAGTCCCTTGGGGGTTGCTATTGCAGGGCGACATGCATGTCCCAACATGCAACCGAGGCCACCTGGTCAGGGAGAAGGGGGGCGGAGGGTGGGCTGGACGGGGGTGGGGGTAGAGAACCAAAGAACACCAAGCTGACGAAGGACAAGCTCCACTCAAAAAGGCAAACAATTAAACAACAAAAGTATAGCAACCATTACGTCATGTTTCAAGTAATACACATCGTTTTGTAATACATATTACAGAAATAGAAGCGATTAACTGGAACTAAGCATGTATCATACCATGTCAACCAATTCCAACAAGTCACAATAAAAAGGAGAATCGGCTTTTATCTCATTATGAAAAACTATTCACGTCGGCAAAAAAAATCTTTGATCGGGATTAAGTAATTTTACATACTACTGCTAATTATAAGGAGTAGAGGAAAGGCGAAATTACCACCTGCGTATTTGGCTAATATGTATATTTCCAACCACCCAACTTCCAACCGCTTATCCATGTCAGGATCGCCAGAAGGTGGATGAGTCTGCAGCACAGGCGCAAGGCTGGGGTAAATCCTGCAGGAGATGTATTTCCGAAGTAATTTTTTAAAGTGCTTACTGGGCACATTTCTGTTATATTTCAGGACTGTATACACATGAGCAAGATGCACTTTCTGATAAGCGATGAAATGCGGTACTTTGTTATCGCCATTCTCGGGACGTCAACAATACACTGAGTTCATAGGCAGCGTAACCGTTTTACTTGCCCTAAATAATCACTGGTTCATTTCTCAACTTCCCACACACGGGCTGAAATCGACATGTTATAAATATCTGGACTTCTAACCACCCAATAACTGGTATTGTTCGAGGAGCAGCTTGCTCGCACGTACTTGAATCACCCATTGTGCCAGTGCAGACGTGTCCCAGGCAATAACAACCCAGACTTCATTTCGTACTATCATCACAGTGCTTCTGATCGCCGAGTAACCTTCTCCCTCCTTTCTTCCTATCTCCTACACAGTGCTGAGTAAGCTCGCCAGCATTCAACACTTTTTAAAACAAGTTCCCACTCGCTGATAACTGGTCGGCATGGGAGAGGCAGGGGTACAGAAAGACACGCGTTGCAGCAAACCGCAGCAGCAAATGGAGGAGGAAATAAGTGCAGGAAAATGGGGGGGTAGGGCAGACCAGAAACAAAATGGTCATTCTTTAAGCAATGCTGTGGATGCCTGTGGTGTTAATAAAGTAATAGCCTTGAGACACGGGGATTTCGCATTTAAATGATGTCGGGCAAAAGGTAACCAGACCATAAGAAATTGTTACATTGTTTTGTCTCCGCTTCGCACACGCGCACAAATCGCTCTGGCTACATGTGACTTCAGCAGTATCCTCTCGCGCATTCCAGAGGCTCGCGGCACAAAAAAGTAGTTCTCGACAAAAAAAAAAGAATGAAGCGGGAGAATTAGAACTTACCAAACTACAGGAAACAAGAAATAAACGAAATGTTTCCATATTTGGGTTCCTGTATTTCTATATTAGTATATGTGTTAACAAAAGAGACGGGAAACCGTATCCTGAATGTTTAAAAAGTAGGCACCGCGAAATAAGTTTATGTATTCTAAGATGCGACCACATATTTATTCGATTGTTTACTGCTTATGCATAACACACAAAATACATGTTGTTTTAAAAAGCATATGCAGTTATTTTAAAATAAAAATATATATGCTTAAAATATATATTTTAAGGCCCAACATACCGTATACACATTTCACAGCTGCTAAAGCAATACTGTATAATATACAAATCATACAGTTTTGTCATTTTATGAGTGTAGCGACTACGCGCAAAGTGTGAAAAGGTCTGAACAAAGCATTTTATGATACGGGACGCATGCTGGACCTTAACTGATTCTGAACAAGGGTGAGCGAGCGAAGGACAGAAGGGAAATTTGGGACGTAGGCCAATTCATCCGCGTTAAAGAAAGGTGTCCCGTCTCCGGCAAAAAAGCCAGAGAAAGAAAGAGGAGGTCGGAGTTTGGGAGGAAAGAAAGGCAAGTCCGGTTATATTTATTTATTCTTTGTAAATTATTCTTGGTGTTGATTTTTTTTGTACCATTTCAGCAGGTTCACGCTGTGCGTTCACACAAGTTAAACACATTTCCTTCAAGACGTTCTTCATAGTTTTTTAGGCTTTGTTTTAATTTATGATAAAAGTAACAGTCTACGAACGAGGTGAGGACGAAAAAAAAACCTGGCAGGATCTAACGTCTTGTTCCTTTTACTTTTTTGTTATGAGTGAAAAGTGATAGACTCTTCGAAGATTGTTTCACCTGAGCAATTAAAAAAAAGAGAAGTTTATAAAATTACAATCTTCAAGACGTCTTTTGTTTGGTTTTGCTACTTTTGCACGACGAATGCCGTAACCTGTACCCATTTCATCCGAGGACGGAAGAAAAACCGGCAAATATTTTTGATTTATACGAAATTAATCGAAAGCTATTTATTTTAACCGAAGAAAGTGATCCGCTTCTTTATCGGATTCATCATTCACTTACCAGCCAGAGATCACAAAAGAAGAAGCAGGAGCCGCAGCCTGTTACTGCAGGAACCGCTATATTCACTGAATATAAACACTGAACGGACAGATCAGAGGACCTGAATGATAAACGCGGTTATTGATTACCGTCCATAGCAAAACGCTGCGATCGGTGCCGTTATTTATAACTCTTATTAAGTCCTGTTTCACCGTTTTATGCGATCTTTTCGCGTTCGTTAAGACTACTTGGTCGTTATTGTGGAAAAATTAAATGGATTTGCTGTCGGTACCTTGTGGTAGTCGCCCTGTTAAACCAGCGATGACCGCACACCTGCTATTCAGGCATGACTGTCTGCTAAAATAATTCTCCGAACATGCCGTAACTCCTATTTATTTTTAAATGTAATATTTATTTGGTGATGCAATATACACTGTCTATACTCTTCAACTGCTGTAGAATTACTTGAATATTTTAACTGCTTGTCTTATTCTATATTTATTTTATCCGCCCTGTTAACTTTAGTAGTGGCTATCAGTAATACTAGTAAGTGCGTTGTTAGTGGATTTGTTTAAGCATTAAGTGTAAAATGGACCGCTTTAGCAGTAAGTGGCTGGAGAAATTAAAACGGAATGACACGGGTAGTGTTAAATTTTCAATTTCTAAAAAGAAAGGTGACTCGGGAAATGCAAATAACAACAACAGTGCAAATGTGCCTGTGGCCACCGGCGTGGCGGTTGCTTCTGCTCCGTGCCCTGGTCCCGGTCCCGGCCACGGTCTGGGCCAGCCTGCCCTACCCTCACCAGCATCGGCCGATTTGTGTGGGCAAGGAGCTAGAGGCGGTGGGCAAGGCCCTCATGTCCAGCGGGTGTCTCCCACCACAGTCCTACCAGAGAGCAGCTGGAACAGTGAGCATCACTGTAACACCTCTGCTGCTGCGAAGCTCCGGAGACGGCCGCCTCAGCAGCCCAGCCAAAGGAATGCGGTCGTCCCCGGGGATGCCAGGGCGCCTGACGTGGGCCGGTGTAGCTTGAGGAACAGCTTTTCTGGGCTCAGTGAGCAGCTGAGGCGGGACCTGATCCTTACAGAGGCAGACCCGGCGCTGTCGGCTCTGGGTAGCGGAGTCATGCGACCCCTGGGCCAGCGCCGGTACTCCCTGGAGCTTCAGCAGCTCGTCCAGAGGCACCAGCTCCTCTCTCAGCCTCCGCCGCGGCCGCCGCTATGCTATAAGGGTGATGGCAGTGCCCCGCTCGGGTACGGCATGGACGAGCCGGGCTTCCCACTGGAACAGGATCGCTACAAGAGACTCTCCCTGCAGGAGACGTTTACCTGCAAGCGGCATAGCACAGGTGGAGGAGAGCCGTGGGAGCGGCCGTCGTCCCTCTCGCAAGCGGCAAGCCGCACCGCTGAACAAGGTGCTGCCAGCTGCTTTCCAGGCCTTGCCCTCAGCCCCTGCTCCTCTGCCAGCTTGCAGGAGTCCCTGCTGGCCAGCCCCCGCTCCAGCTTCGCCAGCACCGCTAGCGGTGGGAGCCCCATGGGCAGCCGATGCAGCAGCAACCGCACCAGTGGCATCAGTCTGGGCTTCGACACACGCTGCAGCGCCATGCAGTTCTCCTCGCTGCCACCAGGGGGCACTGCATTCGCAAGCCCAGGTCACATGGCAGGGGTGAGACCACATGCTCCCTCTGTGTATCTGGATGGGGCAGCAGCGGGTGTGGCACAGGATAGCCGGCATTCGTATCCCCCTGCATCAGGAGGTGCTAACACAGATCCAGGGGACCAGCGGCCAGTGCGGGGGGTTCCCAGGGACCGACTGCGCTACTCTGACCTCCTGGGAACTCAGTACCAGGAGGAGCTTCTTTGCCTACTGCGGAAAGAAGCTGGACTTCCCCGAGAGACCCAGGCAGATGCTCAGCGCCTCTTGGAACTCCTGGAGGAGCTGACCCTTAAGGAGCAGCTGCCATCTGCAGGTCCCCCCAATCCCAGTGAAGATCTGGGACCAGGCAGGGATGCAGCTGAAAGCCAACAGGAGTACTTTGGTGAGATCAACACTCAGACTTCATGGTTACTGCCAGTGCTCTAGATCAGTGTTTCCCTCAGTCCTCAGGGACCCAGAGATGGTCCACATTTTTGCTTCCTCCCTGCTCCAGTTAGTCCACATTTCTGCTCCATATCTGGTAGGGAGCTCGGAGGGAGCAAAAACATGGACCGGCTGTGGGTCCCCAAGGATCAGATTGGGAAACACTGCTGTAGATTTATGACATCGGACTGATCTGGGTGCAGCTTCCTGGCTGAGTGGAACACTCATGAGCAGATGCAGTACATTCAATAGTGCCCGCAGTGCAGCAGCACTGCGTAATTCTAAATTACATGCTCTGGGGATAGCAGCATGGATGGGCGTATGCCGCTGCGGTGCGCTCTGCCAGCCACCACATGTTTTGCCCGCACTCCCCCGGGAGGCCCGGAGCGGCTTGGCGCATGTGCTGCGTGTGCTGGCGTGTGCGGCATGATCCCTTTATTCCTTTGGCTCAGGTATTCCAGCCCTGCAGGGAAGGGGGTGCACTTGTATTTGCGGGGTGTCGGGAGGGAGCGCGTGATAAGGGATGTGGTACGTGGCTTTAGAAATGTTTCCCTCTATAGGATGCTGCCTGAATGGAGGCCATAACTCAGGAGGATTTTAGCACTTCAGGGTGCCTGCTTGCCCTCAGCCCTGTGGGTGACCGTCTGCCTGTATGTGTCACTGTGTAGCAATAAGATTTAATGGAAGCCAGTCATCTAGCACAGTGTTTCCCAAGCCGGTGCTCAGGGACCACCGCACTCCACATTTTTGCTCCCTCCCTGCTCAGGAGCAATAATGTAGACTAACAGGCAGCTGAGAGGAAGTGAAAACCTGAACTGTCTGTGGGTCCCTGAGGACTGGGTAGGGAAATACTGGTCTAACACACCCAAAAGACCACAAGCTAAATTTGAGCAGCCTCCCGTACTGCACCACAGTGAGGACGGAAACTGCCTTCCCTACATAGGATGTTTGCTTTGAATGAACTGTGTTAATGACACAATTCAGATCCTATTCAGATTCTGTGGTATTTCAGTTAATCATTGATAGCATTTTCTAATTGAAGATTCACTCCTTATGTGCCTTGCATTGTTTCTTTCATCGTTTTTTTGACTGATGAATGAATGAATGAATGCTACATTTATATAGCGCTTTTCTAGAAACCTGAAGCCCTTCTGCATAACCAATGGGAAGCCCCATGAACCACCACTGTGTAGCACCTGGATGATGCAACATCTGCCATTCTGCAGCAGTACACTCACCACACCGTAGCTCAGGTGCTGAAGGGGCAGGAGAGAATTTCCCCACGGGCATCAATAAAATATCAACTGTTGTTTATTATCATTAGATACAGGGGATGATTACTAGGCCAGATTTGAAATGGCCACAGTGGGTAATTTTAGCCAGGACATCGGGGTACCACCTCTACTCTTTTGAAAGATGCCCAGGGATTTTTTTATGACCTCAGAGAGTCAGAACTTTGGTTGTACATCCCATCTGAAGGATGGTGCCATTTTTACCAGACAGTATCCCTGCCACTGCACTGGGGCATTGGGAGCGGCTTCCTGTGAGCCACACCAACACCTCTTCCAGAAGGAGATTTATTCCTTATGTATTCCATTGTTTTTTTTCTTTCTCTCAAGCGTTTTTTTTATTTATTAAGTTCCATCATTTTTGACTAATGTGAAGTACTCTGAGACTATCGTATGTCAGGTATATGTTATGGGTTCAGCACCCTTAGTTGTCATGCATTCAGTCAGCAGCTCAGGATTAAAAAGTGAGTGTACATGCTAAATGACACGCCTGAAGCCATGTTAATGACTTGTTCCAGGGACCTGTGTGAAGTGCGGTAAAGGTGTATATGGGGCCGACAATGCTTGCCAGGCGCTGGACAGTCTCTACCACACCCGCTGCTTCACCTGCGTTTCTTGTGGTGAGTTCACCTCACATTGTCATTGCTGCTAATTCAGGCTGGCTGGTGCGTTCTCCAGCCCCACTTTCCTGGTACTCACTAGTCCATGCATGTGAAAGGCAAAGATTTCTCTCTCATTTTCTGCTCAGTGTGACAGGTTGCTCTTGGCCTCTATCTGTCCCTCTGTCATCTTGTTTTGGCTGCTCTTGCCAACCAAACAACCCTAAGGGCCCACCGCTGTAGAACAGCTTCTGAAATACACCAGTGTCATTGTCACTCGTCGCTGAACAAATACTCTTTTGTCTCCCACAGGTCGCACCCTCAGAAACAAGGACTTCTACAATGTCAGTGGATCTGTGTACTGCAAGGAGGATTACATGGTGCGTAAATGCCTCTTCCTGCTGGTTGAAGCCATCCTCCGTATCCCTCTGATTTCAGGGTTCTTGCTAGGTCTCTGCGCACTCGATCATGTCAGGAATGTGTGATTATAGCCCTGGCTCTGAGCATCCCCCTTATTATGGCATAGCCTGCAATAGTTCTCTAACTCAAAAGTGGTAATTAAGTGTAATGTTTAGTTGCTGGCTTTTCTGACCTTCAGTCTCTCTCGCCTCCACCCAGTTCTCAGGGTTCCAAGCAGCAGCAGAGAAGTGCAGTGTGTGTGGACACTTGATCCTGGAGAAGGTAAGTGTGGAAGGTGTGTGTGTGTGTGTGTGTGTGTGTGAGTGAGTGAGAGAAGTCGACCGTACCCAGCTAGGTTTATGTGCTCGACAGTCCTTTTGCAGCATGGGTCTGCGTTCATGTCTCCAAAGTAAAACCTCAGCTGAAGCTTTGCTGGATGGCTTGTGGGATTGAAACCTGAACAGTAGAACATCCCACGGTTCTGTTTGCACGTCTCAGATACTGCAGGCTCTGGGGAACTCGTACCACCCCAGCTGCTTCCGCTGCGTTGTGTGCACCAAGGCCCTCGATGGCGTCCCTTTCACAGTGGACTACCTCAACAACGTCTACTGTGTCTCAGACTACAACAGGTGAGCCGTCACGTCTCAGAAATGCAGATGTCCGCTATTCAAAAAAAGATTTAGTTAATATAGGTAAAAACATTGCCTTCATTCCATCTCCACTGTAACTCACTGTAGGACAAGAAACGGCTTGTTTCAGCCTGCAAGGCTTCAATCAGTCTAACCCTAGCTGGCAGATTTAACTTTTTTGAGGGACAGAATCCTGTTGGAAAATGTTTCTATAATTACTTTCTGTATTAAAAATAAGAGAACAAAGACCTACTGGATCCCTTGACCCCGAAGAACTGGACTTGCCCATTCCTGTAGTGTTATGCCCAGTGAAAATGTTTTGTGCTTATCAGCCTGTGTCCACCTGGTGGTGTAAAATGGACCTGCATGCACTGTATTCCAGAACTTTTGCTCCAAAGTGTGCTGCTTGTCTTCAGCCCATTCTACCTGCGGAGGTGAGCACTACTTTTTTTAAACATTTAATTTAGTTTTATCATTAAGTGCTACATCCGGGCAGCCATACAAGCGCTGTTCTTCAGGAATGTTCTCTTTTACAGTCGACCCCTCTGCATCACAACTTTCCTCATCGCGGTTTTGATGTATTGCGAGGTTGTTTTGTAAAAGCCACAGATGACACACGTGTGCCAGCAGACACAAAAAGTTTAGTAACTCATAAATGCGTAAAATATCTGAACAGTAATGGTTTGGAGGACGCCACTTGTGTTTATAGCAGCCTCTCGTGTGTGATCTCGCAGTGATCTTTGTATCGCTCACTTCTTGCATCTTTTCACTTCTGTCCATTTGCTTCACTCGCCAAGAGGACCAAAAAATTTTACACTGTTTTCCAGATCAAGGGGGGTCTGCACCCTTAACCCCCCTGATGGGGAAGGGTCGGCTGTATAAAGTGTGTACATTATTTAGAAAGCTTTTAATAAAAAGTAATATGAATGTCTTTTAGTTTGGAACTGCATTGATTTTATTTTTAATTTTTTTTACTACTTGTGTATATTCCTGTTGAGGGCCTAGTCCAGAATATGACCAGATTTTAAGTTTTTAACATGCTTGTGTCCGTATGTTCGGTTTGTAGGTGTTATGTTGATTCTGTGTTGTATCACAGGGCAGTGAAGAAATTCTCAGGGTGGTATCCATGCAGAAGGATTACCACTTCGAGTGCTACCACTGCGAGGTCAGTCAGCGTCTGCACCCTCCATCCTGCACCCAACCCTGATAACAATTATCATCTTGTTTGTATTTTGCTGTGAAAATATACACAATATTAAGCCATGCAGTTATAAATATGCATTATAAAGGTCCACTTAATTAGCAAACACCATAGTAAGGCTGTTTTCATTGTGACACTTTAACCACCATTTCTCATATTTATTTAAGCACAACTTCTGTGGTAGATGCCTTCCATAAGGTGGCTTCGTTTACCCACCATATCATTCTTAAGTTGGCTGTATACTTCAAATGATGTCTGGACAAAACGAAAGAAGGATCTGTCACATTTAAAACAACACTGCCAGCTTTGTTCTGTGTCACCACAACCCTAGATGGTGCAACAGACCCACATACAGAGTGCAAATAAGCATATTGTGACAAGTCATTTTAATAAAGGAGATGAGTTTATTTAAAATCTATTGGTTTAATACTAGTGAACACACAGACAGGGAAGCCACAATTGATACAACAGTTACACGCCAACTAAACACATGTATCCACGGCAAATAGTTCACAGTTACGACATTTACTATTAACAGACATACAGGAATACACAAATTAATTAAGACTATTTAAAGCACTGCAAAACATGACAACTGCATAATTAGTCCTGCTGACCAACTCCGTGGCATACCATATATGGTCAGCTAATTGTGGACAGTGGGCAGGACCGAAACAATCTTAAGTTCATCTCGGGGACCCTGCACGGGTGTGGTATTGCCAAAACAATGGTGATTTCATCTGAAGTATATAGTGTTTCATGTAGTTAGTGACTTGAAAAAGTATGCATACCCCTTGAACTTGTCCACATTTTGTCACATTACAACCACAAACTTAAATGTATTTTATTGGGATTTTATATGTATTTTGGGTTATGTTGCTACCAGCTTTGCACATCTAGAGACTGCAGTTTTTGTCCATTCTTCTTTGCTAAAAGCTCAGTCAGATTGGATGGGGAGCGTCTCTGAACAGCAATTTTCAAGTCTTGCCAGAGATTCTCAGTGGGATTTAGGTCTGGACTTTGACTGGGCCATTCTAACACATGAATATGCTTTTGATCTAAACCATTCCGTTGTAGCTCTAGCCGTATGTTTAGGGTCGTTGTGCTGCTGGAAGTTGAACCTCCACCCCAGTCTCAAGTCTTCTGTAGCCTCTAACAGCTTATCTTCAAGGATTGCCCTGTATTTAGCTCCATCCATGTTCCCATCAACTCTGACCAGCTTCCCTGTCCATGCCACCACCGTCTTTCACAGTGGGATGGCGTGTTAAGGGTGATCTGCAGCCACCACCGTCTTTCACAGTGGGATGGCGTGTTCAGGGTGATGTGCAGTGTTAGTTTTCCGCCACGCATAGCGTTTTGCATTTAGGCAAGAAAGTGCAGTTTTTAGTCTCATCTGTGTTCCCTACATGGCTTGTGGCAAACTGCAAACAGGACGCCTTATGGCTTTCTTTCATCAATGGCTTTCTTCTTGCCACTCTTCCATAAAGGCCAGATTTGTGGAGTACATGACTAATAGTTGTCCCGTGGACAGATACTCCCACCTGAGCTGTGAATTTCAGAAGCTCCTCCAGAGTGACGACAGGCTTCTTGGCAGCTTCTCTGACCAGTGTTCTCCTTGCTCGGTCTGTCGGTTTAGGTAGACGGCCATGTCTTGGTAGGTTTGCAGTTGTAACATACTTTTCCCATTTTTGGATGGATTGAACAATGCTCCTTGAGATGTTCAAACCTTGGGATATTTTTTTTTATAACCTAACCCTGCTTTAAACTTCTCCACAACTATATCCTTGACCTGTCTGATGTGTTCCTTGGTCTTCATGATGCTGTTTGTTCACTATTATTCTCTAACAAACCTCTGAGGCCTCCATAGAACAGCTGTACCTATACTGAGAATAAATTACACGCAGGTGGACTCTATTTACTAATTAGGTGGCTCCGGAAGGCAAGTAGTTGCCCTGGATGCTCTGTATCTAATTTTTATTTTGGGGTGCCAGAGAGCAGGGGGATGAACACAAATTTGCGCCACACCTTTCAAATTTTTATTTGTGAAACATTTTGAAAACCATGTATCATTTTCTTTCCACTTCACCATTATGTGCTAATTTGTGTTGGTCTATCACATAAAATCCCAATAAAATGCATTTAAGTTTGTGGTTGTAACGTTACAAAATGTGGAAAAGTTCAAGGGATATGAATACTTTTTCAAGGCACTGTATGACACGAATACGACATTGCCCCTGAATATCCCCCCCCCCCCTTCTCCTCAGGACTGTGGGAAGCAGCTCTCTGATCAGCCAGGCTCCCAGTGCTACCCCCTGGACTCTCACCTCCTCTGCCACTCGTGTCACATGACGAGGGTGTGCACCACGCATAACCTCCCCTTGCACAGCACACCGTGAGAGATGTCTGAGGACGTAAGATATGCGCAGCTCTTATGCCCCAGCAGCTCACCGGCGCCTGCTAGTGCTGCACTATGCTCAGTTTTCCCATCAGTGTAGCTGCTGGGCCTGTTTGAATACCTATGAAGCGGCGACCCCAGCTTACACAGTGCATTCAGTGGTCATCATACCTGCACTCTCTGGCGAGCCCTCGCATGCCTTGGGCTTGGACGCAGTGCCATTGTGCTGCGTCTGTGCCTGGTTGGCCACACCGCGCTCAGACAGGAGTAGGCATTTACAGTCGGATGGGGCACTCAGACAGATGCCCCAATATGTCAGTCAGAACCGGAAATCAGGCTGAATTTAGACCTACGTGCTTCTGCAAGAACCGTGTCACAGATGGGGGACGTGCTGCTGTGAGGAGTCCTTAGGAACATTTTTGCCTGTGTCTGACCAAGACGACACATGGCACAGAGGTGTATGTGCTCAGTGTTCAGAGGGTTAGCTGTAATATTTTTTACTACTGCTTCAGGTCTGCTACTTATAGTTGTCACAAAGGGACTTTTGGTAAGTTTTTTTTGTTGTTAGCAGTTATTTTGCACTTAAGTAAACTTTCCCTTTTTTTTTTTTTTAAAGACTTCTTAAACATTCCTGTGTGTATTAAATATTTAAATTGCTGAAAAGATTATCTGTCTTGTCTTGAGGATGCTCCCTTGCTAGAATCTCTGAGCAAAGAACAAACACTGCAGTTTCTTATGTCACCTGTTATGACTCAAGTATACTCAGAATGTTTAAGTATGTGTTTTTTCAGTGTTATAGTGGTGCAAAGCACCAGCAGTCCCACCAATCAGTAACTCCCTGTTTACATGCATGTGAGTGGGGCAAAGCTTCCATATCCCACTGGGGTGAAGTGATGACTCATTCATCTTAAGAGTTTTTGGTTGTGATTACCCATTTTTAACATAGCAAACACCAAAACTGCTAATGAAACAGGTTGCTGTCAAGTAAATAGCTGCTCAAGTAACATTTTCCTCAAGAGGAGTGGCATTTGGTTTACATGTGATATCTTAGGAAGCAAACTGACCCAAATATTTCACATAGCCATGACTGATACTCAGTAACTGAGTGCCCTACTGTCATTCTGAGTTTTGGGAACTTAGTCAGTGGTGACACAGGGTGGCATAGTGAGTACTTTCCCCTCTCACCCCTGCTGTATGGCCATTGGAGTGGATGGGGCTTTATCAATATGTGTACTTCACATCCCCATCTGATGCTATCTTCCATTGCCAAAGTACAGTTCCAATACTCAGGAGCTGAAGTGTGGGGGACAGTAAAGATCCCCAGATATCAAAGATGAATCGGCTGCATCCTCACCAGCAAAAACATTGCTGTGATTCACTGAACCCCAGGTTCGCTCAGGACAAGTTAGGAAGTCAAGTCACTTGCCAAGAGCACAAGTACGATCTTTGCCGCCTTAGTATAAACAAATTTTTTTTGCTGCTCTTGTATGGTGGGTTTGGTTCCTGGACGGCAGTGTATTGGGCACCATATGATAGGCTGCAGTGACAGTGCACAGGTTCTCTCTGGTTCAATATGACAATCCTGGTAAGTGATCACAAAAAAAGGCAACAAATCAGACTCATACACACTCAAATCTTTAATTCTTTGTACATTCAACACTTAGAGGAAAAATATCAAACTCAAATAAACTATTCATACTAAAATAATTAAAAAATATTAAAACAAATTTTCTAGGACTCCACCCTCAGTGACATGGGGGGGGGGCACTCATTACAGGTCCATTTCCCAAAAAGCATCTGTTTTACAATGCTCACGTTTTGAACATACTGTCAAGTGCATCCCTGCAACAGGTCTGAGAAACACAATGATGCCCTTCCCTCCTCAAAATGGAGGCAGGAGGGAGTGAGAGAAGACGGTGTCACAAAAAAAAAATGCTCATGATCACAGTCTGTCCTGTGGTCACCCTTCATGTCGGCTGACTTGGCATATCGCCTTGCTCACCGACGCCGATCCCTGGTGGGGGGGTTACTGCGGCTGCGTGAGCGCCGACCCCCTGCCAGGATCCCCGCACCACTGCCTCCCACTTTGGCCTCTGGCCCTCTGCTGCGGTGGCTGTCTCGCCGTTTGTCCCCCTCCCTGTCGCGACCCCGGTCCCTCTCCCTCTCACCCGCTGCCCCCGCCCCACTGCCAGGTGCCGCCCCTCCCTCTTTCTCCCTGGCCTTCACCCGCTCCTTGCGCTCCTCCTCCCGCTTCTTGTCTTCCTCCTCCAGCAGCTTCTTCCTTTGCTTCTCTCTCTCCTTCATGCGTTCCGCACGTTCTGCTTCTCTCTGTGCTGCCTGCGGGGCCGAGGGAGAGTGTCACCGATGAATCTCATTGGTTAAACACTGCGTCCACTGGCAGAGGCCATCCAGTGAGGTGCAGTAAACCCATACGTGCAAAGGCGCGGGAGCCACTTGCCTGTTCCTCAGTGAGCGGGAGCCAGTATATACAGGGAGCTGTTTTGGTTTTGCAGAAGAGATCATCTAGCAGCTTGGCTGGAGGCTCCTCAGGGGCTTTTTCTGTAACCATGTGGAGATAATCAGACCACCGACACCCCCCCAGTACCACAAAGCCAGGCAGTGCCGCAGTGCAGCTCACCCTTCTTATCGGTCTTCCTCTCCTTGCTCTTGGCTCTCTCTTTGCGCCTCCTCTCCCTGTCCCGTGAGCGGGAGCGCCTCGGCCCTCCTTCCCGCTCCTCTCTCGGCTTGCTGAACTCCCGAACCTTGTCGCGGTCCCACTCGCGCTCGGCTCGCGTTCTCTCCCGCCTCTCCATCTCGCGCTCGCGCTCTGCCCACTGATCACGCACCACGGCGGCACCCCGGTCACGCTGCCGCTCAGGCACCAGGGGGGGCAGCGTCCCGGGCCGGGCCACGGGCACCGGGGGGGCAACAGGAGGAACCCCGCGATCCTCCTCAGCACTGCGCTCCACTGTCAAGAGGCCCCTGTGAAAGTCCAGCTGGGGGAGGAAGGCAATGACGACAAGGGCACTCAGTCTGCCTCAGGGATTTTGCAAAAGAAAAACTCAGCTCCAAAGACCACAGGCTTAAGTATCCGCTTCCCAGCTTTTATTTTTACCAGAGATCGTTTGACATTTCTGAGAAATGTCAGGCGAGAGGAAATCAGAGCTGTGAGACACTGAAGGATGGTGGATGGATGGAAAAATAAAATAATCATGAGAAACACAAGCCTCACCTCGTCCTGCTCAGCGAAGTCCACACTCAGGAACTTGGGGTTGCTCTGGGGCCACTTAACTCCATGCAGGGCCGTGCGAGTGGCGGCCGCCGCCTCTGTGCTGGGGTACTGCGAACAGGGAGAACACCCACTATTCTCTCGGACTTCTCTTTCTCCCCTATTAAAAGCTGTTACATTAGTATGCAAAAGCTGATCTCTTTGCCACACAGAAAATCGATGGAAGCATTTCCCCAAGCATGCCACCGACTGAATAATGTCCAGCAGCACACTAATGAAACATGAATTATGGTGCAGGAAAACGGCAAGAGACTCACTGTCACATAGCAGTGGGACTTGATCTTGTCTATCCAGAAGCCCTCCTCCACCACACTGCCAGTTCGGTTTAGCAGCTCTTTCAGCTGTCCCAGGGTGAAAGGTCGTACCTGTGCAACAGAGGTCAGGGTTCACAACAGCACCAGATGTAAACAGTTCTGCAAGGTGATTGTGGGCTGGTAGTGGGCAGGCCAGCAACGAAGCAAATCATCCTCACCAAGTTACAGATATGGACAATGTTTGTGATTTTGCCACGGGGCGGCGAGGGCTGCTTGGTGGTTCGGACTGGATCGTCGATGGTGATGGACACCCCAGACTTTTGCTGGCTAATCGAGCGACGCACCAACGAGTCGCTGGGAATCACTGTAAAAACATCAGTGGTGGGAAAATGAGAACAGCATCCACATGCTCAATAGGCCTAATACAAAGTCCACAGCAGGCACAGAAATCCCACCAGCTCGGTGGGGCTGAATTTCCAGTTGCCCTTTGAGTATGTATGCATAAGAAAACCTATTTTCTGAATGGCTTGATCTATCACCATCTATAGTACACCAACATATTGTTAGTATTCAACTTTTTCAGCACTTTTACATCAATGAATTCCACAATATATAGACGCTCCTCTACTTATGAATGAGTTACGTTCGTAACTTGAAACATTCATAAGTCGTTATTCAACATCATTTTAAGGGTATACGCAAGTACAAAGAACTAGGATGCTGGGAGTTCGCACGCTATGCTGTTGCGTGCCGGCCAGAAGTCGTACTAGGCGGAATTGGCGGACAGGAAAAAAAATTTGATTTTGCGGACAGGAAACAGGAGCCCAAGGAACACAATCTGGACTTACAGTCCTCTTCGGTGGTACATCTGAAAGTTCGTAAGTAGAGGAGCGTCTGTGTTTTAATGAAAACCAAATTGGCAGAAAGACAGGTAACTAAGTATGGTGTCTACAGGTATCTGGCTTAAGATGGTCCAAGTGGGTATGGAATTAATAAAACCAAACAAAACTGAAAACCACCTTTCTTTAAGTCAGCCTCCCGAACACTAGGTGCTTGTGTTTCCATGGAAACCTCTGAGGAGCCATCTTTGCCCTCTTCAACGACTGTCCTAGCACTTTCTGACCGCTCATCTTCCTCTTCCTCCTCCTGATCCTTCTGTCCATTCTCCTGGTTCTCAGCTGGTACCACCTGAAAGTGGAAATTGTAGGTCGTTTACAGATGACCCATGAATATTATCACCACTGAACGGCCCACAGCCAACAGTGACTGACTGCAATTACTATTTTTGCAAGGCATCATCCAGCAAAGGTAAGATGCAAGTCAGGTGAGATGTTCACAAAACAAATGTGAATCAGTCAGTAAATCTGAAAGCTGTGGGAGTTTCAACTGCATCATAGATCTGTAACATATCTGAAAGGCATGAGACATACAGTACATATAATCTGAAGGACCAAGGTGTACCAAGCAACATACCTGTGTTACAGTGCGGCGTATCTTAAGACCTTTATCCAGACCTTGGTCTCCCTGGTCACCCCGCTCCACACCCTCCTCATCTCCTGACAAGTGGCCTTCATCGGGGTGCAGTTCCACTATTGCCTCCTGGCTTCCTGCACCCGTGGCTGGCTTGATGTCTGGGATCAGTGACTGGGGTAGAGAATGCTGATTAGCAGAATCATCTTTAACGCTAAATATAAAAGTGAGCAGTGATTTAATATCGCATGCTTGCCCTGATGTATTAGAGCACCAATGTGGAAGCCATGTACCTTTAGGGAGTCAGTGGTGATGCTGATCGATGGCTTCTTGGCTGTCACTGCAGTACTAGATCCCCATCTCCTCTTTCTGGCTGCTGGACCACCAGACTCTGGCTCTAGAGGACCCCCCGGAGAGGGCAGTGTGGGGGTGGTCCCCCCGACACTGGCCACGGAGGGCTTACTAGCTGCTGAGAGACAAAGATGGATAAGCATAGACATTTTCCAGCTTCTAGCTTTATCAGAACAAGCAAACCACATATGGCAAGAGAGGGGACATAAACAAGCAGAAGCCAAGGAATTCTTTTAGAACATTAAAGCATGAACATTGACATCTTCAACAGGAAGTACAGAAAGCAGAGGAACTTGCAGGCTCAGCTGAAACAATCTCCATTTGTTCTGTTTACTATACGGAGACTAAGACGAGTGTGACGAGCTGGCAGGCATACTCACTGTTCAATGAAATCTTGCGGGCAGTAAATGCTTTTGGTGTGGTACTCTGAAACAAAGAACAGATAAAACAAAAAGACCCCGGAGTGGGGGGAGAAATGAGAGCGAGAACAACAGGGAGGAACCGGGCAAATGGACAAAGACGGTGAGAGAGAAAGAGCGTACAGCTATCAATAAATGCGCAGAGAGAAGGGGCACTGGGGTGGGGGCTGAATCAGAGCTGCAGTGATTCCAGGCACACGTTCCTCCCAGGCAAACACTCCATGTTTCTCAGCCTGCTGTCAACAAAATATAAGCCTCTGCGCTGCCTCAACATGTGCATCTACAGCTGAGTGACGGCACATAATCACCGCGAGTATGCAAATATTCCTGCTCGGGTCGTGTTCACAGAGCACGTCCGACATTAAATGAGACATGAATATGGGCATTTACAGTGCAAAATAACCAGCATTTTAAATGTGCATTAAGCCCCTGTCTTCTCTTTCAAAAACAGCAAAAGCTAAAGTGTCAGGATTATGTAAAACGGTGCAGCACGACTAATGTGTGAGTGAATCTACAGCGTAATGTTGGATGTCTGTAGTGTGAGTTTTCAGAATCTCATAAACCCTACAAGAAGTGGTCAACTGGAGAGTGATATATCAAAACACCTGGGAGGAAGGATGAGGCACTAGAACAACTGTCGCTCTGGTGACAAGCATCAGACAGCGGGTACTGCAGTTCAAATTCAAGAAATGATTCAATGAGGTACCCAGGTCACCAGACTCTGCTGAGGTTACGAGCAGGTCCACATAAAACATAGAAATCAATGTGGAGTTTATCAATATGCACTTATAGTTAAATTAAAACTGCAGTAACCATAATTTTTATACTATCCGTTATGTTTAACATATTGCAGTTCCCTTTATTTTTGTAGCAAAGGTCTTTATCAATTAAGTATATATTTTAAAAGGCAAACAGTAAAAGGAGATAAAATGACAAAGTTATTTCCTGATACCATTGACACCTGATCCTCACTTGCTTGGCTATGGCCCAATCGCATGGCTGTGTGTACTGTATCTAGCCAACAAGCGTCCAATCAGAGGTAGTTGAGGAGTGAGGGCAGGACTCTGAGTATGCTGACAGGCCGTCTGACAGGAACTGCTCTTTTGTTTTTGAGGGGTTGGAATGTTCACAATTAACTGGCTTTTGTAAATATCTTCTCATTTTGCAAGCAACAGGCAAGTCTTATTTGAGGAAGAGGTGGTGTTAAAACGTTCTGCACCCACCCAAACCCCAATATGGGCACGTGTCAGTCTTTACTGTCCCTTTGACTTCATATGCGCTGCAGTTACATGAGATCAGTCTGATGAACTGGGCTGTGTTCAAACAGGCCCATGCTGTGGCGCACTGTGCCCTGTCCCAATTCCTTCATCATCACCCGGTCAGTCTTTCGTTCTCAGAGAAGACTGCACCCTTGCCTCCACATTCCTCACACACTGGCACTTTTGTCGCAGCAGGTTTACAAGCTGTTAGTGGGATCCAGTGCAACTGAAAGCCCAGTTTTAGAAAAGGTCAGGCTGTGGATATGAAAAAAATCCAAACAAAAAATTACTCCATGATAACCATGATTAGCAGGCAGATGGACCATTCAGAAAGTCGCCCGTTTGTAAAAAGCTGTGAGGCCCGGGGTTGGGGCCACTCTGAAGCTTCTGAAGAGGGAAAACAACAAACGGGAGTACAGAGGGAATGTCCTGGTAGATTACCTTCTATCTGGACAACGTGGATAGACAGGAAAAAGTCCATCTGTACACTTGAAGAGATCATACTTTAGCCACACGGCCCAATGAATTCTTCAGTTTATTTGTTGTGGCTGAGGATATACTCAAATTCTTCTTTCCCTTGCTATTCCAGTACAAGGAAGGCGACACTTTCCTCACACCTCAGGTCCATCAGCAGTATTCCATTATGCCAGTTTTTCTGGTTACCAGTCCAGTATGAGCCAAACCTCCAGCTGGATTGGTCAGGGTATTGCTTTGGTCTCTCACTGCACTGAGCCAACAGTAGTCCAACAAGTACTGACAGTTGTAATCCAGTGATAGTGGAGATAATTGTTCAAATGCCGCAGCCAGTTCAGCTGAAGAGCTACGCTCCAGAGCTACAGAAGCCCACACACAGTCGGGCAGAATTTCCCAGAACATTTTCTTGTAAAGACCCCAAAAACTGAGCTAAAACAAATTAGCTTCACATTAATTCCTTTAGAAACTGATGGAATTCGACGGGGTTAGTGCTGCTTGGTAACCCTTTCAGTCCAGAGATGTCAACTGTCCAAACTGCGATGGAAAAGTCCATTTGTAAATCCCTGGCATGGCAGAAACCATGGCATACACTTTCCAAAATATAGCAAAAGCCAGGTGCTGCTGGAATGATCAGATGTGTGGGGCTCTGGTCCAGGAGAGGCAAATGCACAGTTCACATGACACTCAGCAAAGGCTGATGCTGCTGCCCCACAAGTGCTTTCCTGCAGTGTGCAGAGAGCAGGATTTCTTGCATGCCATGCAAGAGGCTGCACTGGGAAGGCCCCCCTCGACAACAGGCAGCACTTCCCTTTCACAGGAGTCCAGCTGCCAGCTCCTGCTCGCTCGCTGTGCAGCGTGGGCTCAGCCCAGATGAGTTCCGGCAGCCTCCCTCGGCCGTGGTGCTTGGGACCTTGCAGATAAACTCAGTGCAGACTCAGGGGCCTAGATCAGGTACAGCCAAGTCGCTTGGGTATAGCGGAACAGGTGTAGTAGGTGAAGTAGCAGAGGTAGTGCGCAGGTACCAATTGGGGCAATGGAAGAGGCATGAGCACCTTACAACAAAGCAATCAATGGGGTTTTAAACATCAGCCACAGGAAAAAAATAGTACAGATTTAGAGTCCTACGGAATAACCCCATCATGACTAAAACAGCTTTCAGGCCTAACTTCACATTTCTTAAGTTACACACACTCTCTAGCATATATACTCTTTTACAGGATGGGTCACAAAACACAAATCAGGGCCACGCCACCCCCCACCCACTGCTCCTCTCCCATGAGGCATCCATCTGAGCTAAGGAAGGGCAGACTTAAAATGGCATCAGAGATTTGAATGCATTAGCAATCACAGCTGAAGTTATCTCCCCACCCCACTTTACTAAGGCCAGCAGAGACAAGGCAACATCTGACACAACACTGCAGCTAATCTGGATTGTTTTTGTGAATATCGTCAATGAATTCTGCCCACCTTGTGAAATCCCTCACTATCTATATAGTCATACAGAATATTAAAAATTAGAGAACTCTGCTTCTGCCTAACAGCCGAATGTGTAGGTTTTTGTTGGTGTGTGGGAGGCCTCCTGGTTATGCAAGACAAGAAAAAGTTGTAAATTTAACAGAGAAAGAAAAAAAGGAAAAGGTGGTGAATATGAAAGAAAGACAAAGGCTGCATGGAAGAGATGGAACAAATGTTTCCCTTTTGCCGAATGGCTTATAGTTCAGCACAGTTATCCTCCCATTAAATATTGCTAAAGCAATAAAATGAAAAACATTGTGGCTACATGTTCTGCCAAACTGTGTGGTTCCTATTAAGGTTTCAATTCAAAGGCCACAAAAAATTATTTTAACTGTCTGCCTTTCTATGGAGCTTTGTGTACAATTTCCCTCGCTTCTCCAAACACATGCAAGCACACAGCCCCGGACATAGTAACTTTTGGCCACACCTAATACCACTTCAACCACTGGAGGCCTTGTATGACTGCAGTGTCACAGTTCTGTCTGTTGCAGATAGATTCAAAGCTCTTCTGGAGGACCCATTATACACAGCTGGATATTCAAACCGAACTCAGCCACATGCTTGCCTGCCTCTCCACAGCCTTACCTCCTCTGAGCGGCTCTCTGCGGCCCCATGGCCATCTGAGCGAGGCTGCACCCCTGCACCCTCAGACTCCAAGGGTGCCTCCACCTGCACTGCAGTGTCAGCTGGCTCTGACATGGCAGCCTGCTTCAACTCCCTGGCAGGAGGACACAGAGAAAGCAGGAGATTGCAGACGGCGAGTACAAATGATTACAGTTTGAGCAAACAAAGAACCAATGCACAGGAGGCGGCGGCATGGGCAGGAAGGAAGAGCCATCCATCCATCTGTCCATCAATTGCTTATCCAGTACAGGGTCAAGGGAGGGCGACAAGACTGTCACAGGCAGGACAAAGTGCAATGCTGAGGTAGACCCTGGACAGGATGCACACACACTGCAATTTGCCTAACTGCATGTTTTATAAACGCAGGTGGGGCCAACACAGGAAGATCATGTGAAGCTGCAATACTACCCACTAAGCGACCATGCCAGCCCAGAAGGATACAGCATAACATGTATACACACACTGATATTCTTTTCTTACACTGTCCAACACGTCGACAAACCAATGCTTAGGTCACAGAAAAATGTTTGCTATTTACTATAAGAGCATTGGGGCACACATATGCAAGTATACAGAGTACAAGGACAGTAAAGGGAACAGGGACGACCCGGCAGCTGAGACTGAGTGTGTGTGTAAACCAAGATCCAGAAAGGCAAAGACACACAGAAAAGAAAAACAAAAAAGAATGGAACCAGAGAGCAGAGGAAGAGAGCAACTCAGACCAGGGATCTGGGTCATTCCACCTCAACACACTATAAATAACCATATCAGCCAGCCAACCGGCACCAGACTTACACTATGTATACACATGCTTTAAGCGAGCTATACAACCATGGAAAAGGCCTGGGAACGGAGACCACCACTCACCAATCAAAGGTCCATCTTCTGTTTAACAGGACTAGTCACACACACAATACTCAGAATTTCAAAATCAGGCTTCTCACTGCTGCAAACAAATCAATTAACCTAGCACTGGAACTGAAACTTTGGAAATCGATGCAACCTAACAAGAAGCCCAGCAATTTTGTTTGGTCTCTCATACAGCGATCATACTCCCTGGCCCTGGGGGTGGAGGGTGTAGCAAAGATGAGAGGATCAGGCTGGGTCTGTGAGCCAAGGAAAAAAACAAACTGTCCATCTCAGGGGATTAATTACAGAAAAGGGAGGCAAGATGAGCCATTTCAGGGAGTCTCCTGTAAATGATACTTCCCCTTCCATTGTGTCAAAGCAAGAACAACATCCATGAGCAACTGGAAACTACTATACACTAGATGCATGGTCTATGGTGTTAATACACAACCATGGATAGAAATAAACATCTATGCCGTGCAGAATCCCGATACAAATGTTATGCATTTATAAGTAATGTTTCCCGGCATCTTTCAGCCATTATGGCCAGAAAAAAAGGTGGTGGGGGGGGGGAGGGGAGTAAGATATCTCCTTCACATGGTGCACAATAAGACAGAGGTGGCCATGTCACTGGAGACAGGACTAAAGAACTTCAAGAGAACACAAACCCATATCAATCAAACAAAGGCTGGGCCCCCTTAAATGCTGGGATTAAGGACTCTGCTTCTTAAAACAAAACCAGATGCACACAAGTGCTAAACATATCGAAATATTTTGATTTCAGCCAAAGTTAAGTGTTAGTTAAATTTGGTTGCATGGGGAATCTTGACAATCTGAAAGAAGACACCGGCTGCACAGTGCTCACTTTGCCTGGTCTGATAAAATCTGGAACCATGGCACAACACCATGAATGTGGCCAAATAAATTATTTTTCTGAAGAAATTTTGCAAATTATTTCCTGAAAATCCTTAAGTAGAAAACAATATTAAATATTTGCAGTTCAAATTGCTGTTTACACCCAAAACTGAAAGAAAATGTAAGCAGTGCACAGCCCAGACCACTGGTAACACCCTTATTTCCACAGCTCTCCGATGCTATAAAGTGCCATAAGACTGAAAGGACTGGAATGTCAAGCCTTGGGTGTCACACCAGCACACCACCACCCGGAACAGAAAACTCTCATACTCCCCAGCTATGAAAAGTGGTTCAGCTCGACTTGCTCACTTTTCCGATCGCTGAAACGTGAAATTTAGGAGAGGATTCTGAAGAACAGTTCTCTACAAATCTCTCTCACAGGAATTTAGTGCTAAAAGACTAGGATTTTCCATTAGCAAGTCTTATATTTCACTTGCACGGGGAATACAATGCTGAAGAAACAAACTAGCAGTTTTAAGAGCAAAGACAATGAAGAGTGGCATGATACTGACTAAAAAGACTACAGCACTGGCCAAGGGCCATTAAAACATACTTCCAGGTTTCAGATTACTCAGAATGCACACTTAGCATTAATTTAGCGACAACAGCCTGTTGTTCATAGCCATGCGTTAATAGTATTTTAATAGTTCTTTCAGATCCATTATCGTCAGCGGAAAATATCCCAGTAATCATTGCTGGAAATGCGTACATAATTGAAAATATAAAATTAATGCTACAACACCACGTCGCACTGAAGCAGCACAGCAAGAACACGCATCTCACGGCCTTCCGCGGGGCACAGACACCAGCAGTTCTCAAGGAATACCGGTGACCCCCCTTCCAGGCATCTCCCCTTCCCCCAACCCCCCCCGCCCAAACCCATACGTTCTCTCACACACACATAAATGCGCCACGTTACCGGCGACAAAAATAAATCCGTCAGAAAATAAAGTACACGGGACGGCTGCGACAAAAGGACGTTCAAACCAGAAAAAGTAGAGAACTGCAGGTAGCCACGGACGAAGGGAGACGTCGTTTGTGCGCTGTATCTCCCTCACCTCCTACCTCGCCAGCTTACCCGTTTTTGTTGCTTTCAGACAGCATATTATCTGGCCCAAACTCTAAACCGTAACGTACGGCCAGAATCTGCGCCTCCAGCTAAAGCGACTGCGGTTCTGCTCGAGAATAATTACTCCTGTTTGGGTAGCGGGATTGTAGGCTGCGCTGGTATCAGTGCGAGCGAACACGCACGACGGCCATATTGGATAAAGCTAGAGAAGGTCTGAGGAAAAGGAGAGCAAGAGGGCGAGGACCCCATCTCCTCTCAGCCACACCGGCAATGAGGCCGGCCTCACAGAACGCCTGACGATAAATACCACCGCGGAACTAATACGCACCGCGTTACTATCACTCTACTATACGTGTTTATTAACTAAAAGCGGAATTTTAAAATGAGATCGAAAATATGCCACGTGACCAGAAAAACTTATCCATAGTGAAGAAACGCACATCACGGGTAAAACAGCTGCACAGCAAATGTGTATCGAGCACACCACCTTAGACAGTACATCCATTACGTCCAAATATAGGAAAGATTTATTTTAAAAATTTCGTTATGACGACAGTTTCTAGGTTTAAAGTAACCAGATTAATGTCGGATATAAAATAATTCCCTTTTCCATATTTGTCCCCTTGTATTAAGGCTTCTTGAAGAAGCCCATGTTCATTACATCAGGACAGAGTGATTTAAGAAAATGTGTCCGCTTTTCATTTCCATTTATTTTCCGAATGCTTAAATTAATTCACGTGAACTCGTGAAACGGAGCAATTCATTTTCACACTGATGCATTGAAGTCTCCTCCCCCCGAGAGTAAGTTTCTCTATCGATTAATTTTATCCTTACGTGTAACGATGAGGTATATTCTCGAAAAACTGAGGAAAACACCGAAATGGTTTATGACGTTAAAAATTGCACCCAAAATAATCCTAATGTGTTTCGATTGATCACTCAGAGGGGTCCATTGCTCGTGCAATTATTCGTTAGTAGATGGGATTAGTTGTAACTGTCAGTTCCTAGAAGTCAGGGCCCGTACTCACATCTTAAAGCTAAAAGTAGCTCCCAACCTTGCAATTTAGGAGAAACTGTTAAAAATAATGGGCGTGTCAATCCTAAATGTTGGACTCCAAATTTTTGACTAATTTACAAAATACCTTAGCGCTAAAACTAGCACCTAAATCTGGGAGAACTAAAAAGTAGTCGGGAGGACCGATGCACAAAGTCGCAAAATGGCTGCTGTCAATCCACGTCGCAATGTCAAGGAAATATTAAACAAATGCTGAATTACTTAAAGGATATCGCCTCAGTCGGGAGGGAGTAATTACTGTTATGGAGCTTGTGAGGGATGTAATTACTATCTCCAACAAACCGAAAAAAAACAGTCATATACAGTACAAAACACTAATAGTGATAACAAATTTTCTTCTTTTTGTGTTTCAGGTAGATCACAATCTAATTGAAATTTTTATGTTTATTACATGAGTATAATGTAATAAAAAGAATGTCGCTATATACTGGATTTTATTGACTAGTACAAAATACAGTACAGCTGTTTCGAAAGTTTTCCAAATTACTTAACTGTGCATAATTCAAATACGCTATACTACAATACATGAAATATATCTGAATATAGTTTCGCTGCCATCTCTCGTTGGCTCAGTTTTGGCAGTTTCTCATAAGCTTTGATTAGTGCAGGGGTCTCCAACTCTGGTCCTGGAGAGCTACCGTCCAGTAGGTTTTCTATCATACCTGGCTTCCGATGAGCCACATCTGTTCTCAGGTAAATAACAGGAACAGGTGTGGCTCATCAGAAGCCAAGTGGGACAGAAAACCGACTTGATAGTAGCTCTCCAGGACCAGAGTTGGAGACCCCTGGATTAGTGTATTTGTCATTGAGAGAAAATGACCATTTTCCCCGTCATATGTTCTATGCACGCAGTATTAGCCTCAGTTAGCTAACCAGAAGCAGACGAGTTACCTGCAAGGCAAAGTAGAGCGATCAAAGTTTATACACACACAGAGGAATGAGGAATGATTCTGTCCCAAGCTTTTTGACACATATAAGCAGTTGATCTCCAGTAGCATGATCACTATAAGTGTTTTCCACTGCAGTTGTGTTTATGGGATGTTGCGTGTACATTTTCACCAGCACATACTGGCCTCTCATCAACCAATCCCCGTGATTATTGCAGGCAAGCTCGTGCATGTCAAAGCAACAGTCTTGGCTTAGGAGTTGACTATTTTCCTAACTACAAGTTTCTCTCAGCCACTCCGTGAATAGGTTTTAGGAAAAAAAAACTCGGTTAAAAACTTTTAGTATGATTTAAGAGTTAGTGGTAAGATGAACATGAAAACGGGCCTTGACCCACAAGTACAACTAAGGATGCATCGATACCATTGTTTTCAGTACGTGTACCCAGGCTTGCTTTCTGGTACTCACCAATGTCGATACCAGATTTAGGGTTGTGTAATGTCTAAAAAACAATATGCAATATTTTAATTCAAATGTATCAAGAAAAAAAACGACGAGGCTGAAATCCCACCCCACATGGCTTAATTTATTTATTCACATGTTGTGGGGAGTATAAAACCATCTATGTTGTTCACAAGCTTTTACTGTGTACCACAATTCCGTTACGATATTACGAGAATATTGGATAAGAGCTTCTGTTATTTTCACTGCACTATGGTTATTTTCTCTCTCCACACCTATAGTGTTTAATGCATGATAACTTGTTGCAGTGCTGCTGGACGTAATTTTGTCGTACTCTTTCTTGATTAGTTTTCACATGTTTAATTACTTATGTTTTAACTTCTTTCATACCTCATCTTGATATTTTAGCAGAGCAGTTTTAGTCCGCTACGGTTTGGTTTTTTGGTTTTAAGTACTTTCACATTGCAGACATTTTGTGGCTCCAATTTTTTGCCCGTAATGATATCGCCGATACGTCATAGGTATATGGCACATTGTGACAAGGATGAGTATGAGTAAGTGAGCACTGTATCAGACCCAATACCTATACTAGTATTCCTATCGATGCACCCGTAGTTATACTACATAAAACCAGCATAAGGTAACTTAAATCCAGTCTCCCACAACAGCACCTACTGGTGCTTTTCCACTGCTAGAAAGACCCGCGCATTGGTGGCTTTCCATTGCAAAGAACCGATTTGTAACCATGCTGATAGCTTGACCAAACCGAGCTGGTTGCGTCACCACCATATGATTGGTCAAAAAGCAGAGATATTTGTGTTCTGTGCATGGATTATCTTAAGGAAAAAAACATTCTATATATTATTCAATATAAGTGTGGTACATTGCGATATACCGGGGCATTCCGTTAACTCGTAATTTGACCATTTCCAATGCAAATTTACACAAGCGAATGATAATTCGCTAGCGATTGACGCTAACATGGTGATTCTCACAGAAAATTAAGTCATGATGAAAAGAAATCATGATGTACAACTTATGAGCTGGAAATAAGTCTCTCATCAGTTTTATGCCACTGTCGGTCTCCAAACCTGATAACGCCTTTACCGACCCTTCTGAAATGCAGAATCCAAGCCAGCTGGAACCGCACGGTAACAAGTCTCTTTGCAGTACGGCTGGGTTATTGTATGCCAGTGGAAAAACGCCATAAAACAATCACAGTAGCATTAGTTTTCTGTGACGTTTATGCGTATTAAAATACATTTTCAGTGAATCATCGATAGCTGGAATGAATGCCCTGCTTTATCGAAAAGGACTGATTTTTGGTTGTCTTGCAAATCAGGAAGTAACAAACCACAAAGCATGTTTATTTTAAAGAAATAAATAAAAAAAAATACAGATTCATATCTATAACTCTCAGCAGGCCTACCCCTATAAGAAATGCACTATTCTTGAAGGGCTGCCATTATATCATGTGGGGAAAATTTCTCGCAGTTTCTTCATTCCAAGAAAAGGATACCCACTCATGTAGTCTGCTTTTTAAAATATTGTAATGTCCGCTTTTGTATGAAAATCAGAATACGCATGGGAAACGGTGTACTTACCACCAATGGAAGCTAAAGTGAATTTCACATAGTAGCATCAGCCACTTCATTAGCAATATTGTAGCCTAGCACCATAAGTCACAACAGTAATCAATACTCAAAGTCCCTAAAATGTACCTGTAATTCAAAAACAGATCTGATAGAAGAAGCTGGAAAAACCTGGACATCCCCCATCCATCCCCTTTTATTAAAAGGTCGTATGGGGGATCTTTTAATCACAACTCTTATAAAACGTAAAATATCCCAACATGCTGGAACAATCTGCATTTAATAGGGAGCTGCAAATACACTGAACATATATCTTTAGTATTCTTTTCCTCCTCTTCATTCAATATCTTGTCACCAGAAGCACGACTTGGTGCACAGGTATGGCCATGACATTAGGAGTGTGATACTCCATGGCCATTAGTTTGCAGACGGCTTCTCAAATGGTACAGCTCCCTAACTATTAACTATCCATCCATGCATCTTCACACCACTCTTCCTGGTGAGGGTCACGACGACAGCACTCTGAGCTAGACTTCTTTCCACGGCCCCAGATTCTAGCTCCTCCTGGAGATCTTCAGACATTTCCAAGGCCACCGAAAGATAAAATTCCTCCGCTATTTCCTGGGCCTACCACAGGGACTCTACCCAGTGGGATGTGATTGCAACAGACCCCTTCGGAGCCACCCATGTGCCATCTTTAGGAAATGCCCAAATGACTGCAGCTGACTCCTCCTGAACTGAAGGGGCAGTGTCTCTATTTCAAGGTCCCTCCAGGTCTCCAAAATCCTCACTGTTACTCACAATGAGCCTGGCAACCCTGGCAAGTAACCTTATTTTGGCTGCTTATAGTCATGACCTTGTTCTTTCAGTCAGTACCCACAGCCCAAGACTAAAGGTGAAAATAAGGACATAAAATTGCTGGTAAACTGTGAGCCTTGTCTGATGATTTGCTCCCACTTTGCTGCCATGGACCTAAGCGGCCCGAAAAAATTAGCATCATTGTATGTGTGTCATGTTCCCTCAAGATCCCCAGGCATTTAGACCCCACCACTAAGGACAGACTCTCCTCTTTGAAATAAATTGCAAACTTATTGTGCTGGAGGGCTTTATGTAAAAATGCCAAAACAAAAAATGCCAGCCTGAAGATTAAGTGTCAAAAGAAGGTCTCAGGTTTTACTGTTGTAAAGAGGGGAAAGATTAGTTTGTGTCTGATGTTTTAAGATCAACAATGTATCCTGTTTGAAGACAAGCGTATATAGAAGGTTCTTGCAGGTTTCAGTAAGTTAAATTTAAGACCTTTTTAAAACCTTTTAAAACCATTATGAGTAAAATTTAAGACCAACACGATGCATTACTAGAAACATTCGAATGATACAAGAAATTCTCATATATTTTATGTCACTCATATCCTTAGCCCAACATCCACATGTCATATGTGTTTACAAAGTGCGTTTTAATAAGTTCACATGTGTTTAAAGCATGTGGGAGGGGTATTTTAAGGCTTAAACTATAAAAAACTTTATGTATACGGTCTTTCTATATCGCAGATTTTCACCTATCGCTGATGGGTCTGGAACGTAAGTTCCCTGATAGGCAGGGGATCCAGACCCATCAGCCATAGGTGAAAATCTGCGATATAGAAAGACCGTATACATAAAATTTTTCATAGTTTAAGCCTTAAAGTATATAGTGATCCCCCGCCTATCGCGGAAGTTACATTCCAGACCCATCAGCGATAATGAAAACAACTGGAAACAGCTGATAAACACGGGGAATCCACACGGGGTTAATGAGGGGGCGTGGCACACGGGAGGAGCGGACGAGCGGGGCAGGACATACTGCACTTTTAATCAGATTTTTTAGATTTTCTAAGCAATTTTTATTCAAATAAGTTTTTTCCCCATCTCTATTTTGCTTTTTTTGTCTTGGTTTAACTTTTTAAAATCTTGTTTTTATAAAGCACATTAAATAACCCCTGTGTATGATAATAAAAACTTGCCTTGCCCTACCATAAGGAGACCGAGAAACGTTCTCCTCAAGACCACATGAACAACTAAAAACTATATGCTGGAAACTAAGACATTCACAAGGTAACTCCATGAAAATCTCTGTAAAAGTAGAAATGTGTCTATTTTATGATAAGATAACATGAGCCAACTGGCTAGTAGTTGCCTTTTAACTGAAAAAATTCACTCCAGTCAGAGAAAAAAGTTAGTAATGCACTACATCAAAACATTTACATTGCAATAATGTATGGCATGAAATAAACTTGTAACTATATCATTCAGTAATACAAATAATAAAACAACATACCATTCACATTGGCCTCAAGAACTAAGTTAGCGCTTGATTCCCCTGCACTTCCTGTTGTGGCTGAGCGTGCACCTGACGTCAGTGGCTGAACGTGCACGTTCTGCAGCCAGACCCTTCTCAAACTGCCTAGCTGCAGTGATTACGCAATGGGATTTGTAGTTTTATTACCACGCAGACACCGGTGCAGACCAGAAAACACAACCAATGGATTAGTTTTACAGCATTTTACTGTCATTTTCTGCGGACAACACTTTTTGGGAATGAACGGAGGTAAGAATTTTAAGACTTGGATAAATTAAATTTAAGACCTAGGATGAAAATCTGGGCATTTTTAAGACATTTTAAGGCCTTAAATTGAACTTTCTGAATTTTAGACTTAAGACTCCGCGGGAACCCTGTATATAATTCTACCCGCATATGTATGTCTTTGCGTATGCTGGAGGCTAATCGAGCGCCTCCAAGGAAAAGCTTAAAACACTGACACATCTATGCAAGCATTCACCACCCAGATGCAGGATGAAAACCAAACCCGTGTAACTAGTACCTGTAGGTTCCTTCACTTCATGAGGCGAGACGAGTAAACAATTAACTGGAGAGCTTAGCTTGTGCATCTCAGACTATTTAAAGGGTGAGTTTTGGCGCAGTTTCCATCACTAGGGTCACTGGTCAAATACTGGAGGAAAAATGTGCTTCAAGAAACATTTGAAAACACTTGGGGGGGGAAAAAAAACAAACAGTAGCTGGAGTCATCTCATAGCCCAGCTGGCAGCTGCCAGTATGGAGATGTTCCAGAGGCAGGGGGAGCTTCAACTAATCCAGCTCTGCTAGGGGCACACCTGCAATTTCTTTTTGATGGTGCCCAGCACAGTAATACCAATTAAGTGTATGAACTAGAAATATGGATGAGTACAACTGCTATCTTGTCCTCATCTGCTATTTATAAGTGTAAGAGCATTAAGCTTATTTAGCAGCTTAAGATAACGATTTTCGGAAGTAACAATGAGTGGATCAAGTGCTTTGTTTAAGTGTGTTCAAACTGACCTGGTTGGAATACAGCTCTTTCCATCTGGTCCTTTACGCTCCACTTTACTCCTCTTTTCATCTCCAAGGCATGTCTTCTGTTAAACACACAAAACAGAAACCGTACAAGGAAACGCAGTGAGTTACAGTACTAATGATGGTCCACGTTTTTGCTCCCTCCCAGCTCCCCGCCAGACAGTCCACGTTTTTGCTCCCTCCCAGCTCCCCGCCAGACAGTCCACGTTTTTGCTCCCTCCCAGCTCCCCGCCAGACAGTCCACGTTTTTTTCAAAAACGTAGACTGTCTTGGTGGTCCCTGAGGATCAGGTTTAGAAATACTGGTCTAAGCATGTACTACTAAATAGACTTTTAACAATGTGAATTTATTCTTCAGTTTTGATCCATGACCCATATACTATCTACTTCCAGTACTGATGGGCAGCTATCACACCCATCCCCCCACACCAAAAGAGGTCTTCACAGTCCTCCAGTCAGGGGTGGCTGGTTCTCCTCAGAGCACACTGCACCAGTGTGAGAAACGTTCAACACACTTACACCCAAACAGACACAGTCTACCTGGTGTATCAGTATTAGCATGGCAGACTCATCACTGGAGGACAGACAGGAAGAAACAGGGCTGGACAGAGGAGGCCAAGTCCATCTTACCTTGCGTTGTTGCACACCTCCAGCATCACGCTCTTCCAACTGCTCCCCTCTTCTCTTGCGGCAAGGATTTCTGGGAGTGGCTGTGGAGCCTTCAGCTTGGGAGTCTGCCTTAGAGTCTTGCTTGGCTCCGTCATGCTAAGGGTAAGATGGAGTGGAGGGTTAACCATCACTGCACAGAGAGAACCCTTTTGCAGGGGATATGTTAGCTGGTGTGTCCGCACCTCAACACCACAGTATCAGGTATACTGACTGTCAATCACTCACCTTCTTGTCACCGGATCTGGAGCTGGATTGGTCTCTTGATGAAGCAGAGGACCCCGAGGAATGTGAGGAAGAAGATTCGGAATCCGAGTCAGAGGATGAGGAGTCACTAGAGGGGGAGGAGTGCCTGTCTCTTTCTGGCTCTGCATCGCCCTCCTCTGGTGGGGGTGAGGGGGGCAGCACAGGGCCCATGGGTGCTTCGACAGCAGCCCCCTTCCACATTTTGCCCTCCTCTACCACCTTGGCTGTCCTGGTATCTGCTTGCCCAGCACTACTTCCTGGCCCCTTCTCCCTGTCAGTGGTCTCGCTCTGTGAACAGACAGCTGGTGCTTCTGCTGACTGGGGTTTTAAGATAGCCCCTGCCTCACCAGAAGGACTTATGGATCCGTCATGGGTGCCATCTTTATCTTGGTCAGCGGCAGGAGGGGAGGGCAGTTGCTGGGCCGGCTGCTGCTCCGGAGGCTCATCCGAAGATGTGCGAGGCTGCCTGGCAGAGGGCGCCGCAGAAGCAGGCATACACGACACTGGCACGCTTCGCAGAAAACGGAGCTTCTTGGAGGGGGGCTGTGTGGGCAGGGCCGAGGTCGGCTGACTCTCCAGAGGCTCAGCGGGTTTCCCAGGTGCAGAGGGCTCTCCTAAGTGCTCTTGCTTAGGTTCTCCCTTTCCCTCCCCCTCAGGCTTTCCCCGTTTCACTGCCACTACATCCTTCCCAAAGTCCTCCGTGGGTCTGGATGGCTCTCCTCCATCACTTTGTCTATCACCAGTGGTCTTAATGTCGGCTGCTTCAGCAGGTGGGAACAGCGATTCTCCAATCGCTACAACCTGGGCAGGTGAGCCAACAGAACTGGGCTCCAAAGCGGTCGCGCCATTCCCACTTTGAAGCACAGGGTCTCCTGTAGGGGGCAGCAGAGGTAGACCTGCATTGGTGCTGTGGCTGTCGGCACACACGGTAGTTGGTGAGGCAGCAGCCGCAGAGGTGGGTACAGAGCCCTGCCCTTCAGCTTCTGAGTGGCTTTGACCTCGCGTCCCAGCAAAAGCTCCCTCGGACTCCATTTTGCGGGCCAGCAGGGTGAGTGGGCCGGGTCGGCACTGGTGGGGGGACTCTGGACTGCTGGGGGGAGAGCTGCTGGAGCCGGAGCTGCTGTCCTGGTGCTGCAGGGCAGAGGGTGGGGCTGCCATCGCCTCTGCCGCCCCCCCACCTTCAGGCTCATTGGGGGGGCTCTGCTTGGGGGTGTCTGGCAGAGGGAAAGAGAGCTCCGGAGGTGGGGAGGGAGGTGGGGTGGGCTGGCGGAGCTGCAGCGGGGGTTGGTGGGGCGGTTGTGGTGGGGGGATGTGCTGTGGTGGCTGCTGCTTGCGCCGGGACCTTTCCCGCTGGGGAGGCAGGCTGCTGGGGGCCGGGCTCTGCTTGGGACCACGCCTTGCAGCCCCGACGCCCCACTCCTCATCGGCATCACTCTTCTCATCATCCTCACTATCATCCTGGTTAAGAGTGGAGCGTCCGAGCTGTGGCGTGGACGCGGAGGCGGCGCTGGCCAGGCCCTCCCGCTCAGGCTCCCCGACGACGCGCACAGACAGCGAGGCAACGGCGCGAGATGGCCCGTCGCGGCTCAGCCGGGCACTGGAGGAGCGCCGGGCCCTGCCCCCAGCCTCAAGGGCTTCCTGGGAGCCGAAGGCAGAAGGGGCTTCCGTCTGTTTAGCCTGAGCCGGCTGGATCAGCGAGCGACGGGTACTGGGACGCGGGAGCACAGCCGGGGGCATGGCACCTTCCACCTCCTCTCTGCCTTGGACAGGGGTTGGCTCCAGTTCACCTCCCCCTCCGTCCTCCTCCTGGCTGAACAGGGCACCCGACGGCAAGGAGGGCTGTCAAACCAGAGGAAACAGGAGTGAGGTCCTGCAGCACATTAAATCTGACGCTCAGCGGGTCACATTTATGTGACTAAAGAAATCAAGTTTCACTGGATAATAAAGTGACTGGCAGATGTTATACTTGCCATCCTAATTTCAAGTCAGTCAAGAACAAATCAACAAAGCAGCACAATTAATGATATCATTTCAAAGGGACACTGGTAATGCTGTGATTGGCTGGAGCTTTTCTTCACAAGGTGGCTCACCTCCACCGAACAGGAAGTGAGGTTGCTCTCCTCTTGATCCTCCTTTGGAGCTGCTTGACTGTCCGTCTCTGCAGGAGGGTGAAAGGTCAGAGGATGCAGAAGATATGACCTTAAGATGACCTATGACCAACTACAAAAACAGGGCATATGCGCCGAGTCTGACTGGGTCGATAACCAAAGGCTTGATTAATGGAAGCATGTTGGATGTTCTCCTCAGAGCACACTGCACCAGTGTGAGAAGGCAACTTCAACTCACTTACACCCAGACAGACACATAGTCCATCTGGTGCATCGGTATTAGCATGGCAGACTCATCACTGGAGAAAATTCTCTTTACTAATTGAATCTCCCTCTATAACTATCCATCCATCCATTTTCCAACCCGCTTATCCGACTGGGTCGCGGGGGGTCCGGAGCCTATCCCGGAAGCAACGGGCACGAGGCAGGGAACAACCCAGGACAGGGGGCCAGCCTATCGCAGGGCACACTCACACACCATTCACTCACACATTCACACCTATGGGCAATTTAGGAACTCCAATCAGCCTCAGCATGTCTTTGGACTGTGGGGGGAAACCGGAGTATCCGGAGGAAACCCCACGACGACACGGGGAGAACATGCAAACTCCACACACACGACCCAGGCGGAGACTCGAACCCGGGTCCCAGAGGCCCTCTATAACTAAAGGTGACCAATATCAAAAACCACACATACCATCTCCTAAAACACGGCTGCCCAACACAGAAAACCAGGTCCTTCTGCAGAATCTCAGTATGAGAGCCAGCTATGCTTAGATGCTACTGAAGGGCCTGATTATCTGTATACGGTGTGTTAAATTAGGGCTGCAGGGTGGTAGATCTCCAGAAGCAGGGCTGGGAAGCCCTGTTCTAAAATATTAAGGCTATTCTAATCATTCTAAGCTTGTGAAAACAATGAAATGTATTCATTTATTCATGTATTCAGCTATACAACATAGAATACAACAATTTATATACAGACGCTCCTCTACTTACGAACCTTCAACTTACGAACTTTGACATACAATCGAAAAGGATTGTAAGTCCAAAACGAAATCCTTCGGCTCCCACTTCCTGTCCGCAACATTATTTTTTTTTTCTGAGCGCCAATTCCGCCTAGTATGATTTCTGGCTGCTACTCCCATCACGCAGTAGCATAGCGTACGTACTTCCAGCATCCTAGTTCTTTGTACTTGCATATATTATTAAAATGATGTTGAATAACAACTTATGAACATTTCAAGTTACGAACGGCTGTTCAGAATATAACTCATTCACAAGTAGAGGAGCGTCTGTAATACCTTAAAGACAGCCATGCTGTTTAGCACCCAAATAATTTTGCTAATAAATCGTATATTATAGGGGATGACCCTATGGCTAGACACAAGAGTACAAGAACCAATAAGCAAAACAGCAAGCAATGCGGCAGAGACCAGCAACAACAGAAAGGGTGCTTTTCCACTGCACTAGTTATGGTACTTTTGGTACTTGAGAAAAGTACCTAAAGTATGGTATTCATGGTGTTGGTTTTGCACTGGTGTAAAGACTGGTACCAGCACTGAACATCACAACACAAGGTAAGAATTTTGTACTGAATTTGAAAAATGGCTAGTATATTACAGGACTGGATGATGAGCGATATTAATACCAACATTGCATGTTATGCACATGCAATTCTTATACACCACAAGAAACGCGATAGCTAGGTTAAGATCTGGCTCTTTTATGCCTTCATACTGTATGGGCATTATAAACATTTTTACTCTTCCATAGAAGAAAAGGGAGAGAGGGAAAAAAACTTAGTTATACACTTATTGTAGTTTTAGTGATTATTCCTTTTCAAGATTATCTAGCATGTTTCAAAAATAAATTTTAAAGTTTAGCTCCGCTACTTTTGCATAAATACTGCATGCATTCTCTGAGAATCATGATCAGTTTAATCCTTGCCATTTAAATCACTCCTAAACGGCTTTCTGAGAAATTTATTTTGAACTTATTTTTTTGCTTTTAAAATAACACAAATTATGACAAAATCATGATATTTGGAAATTGCAGCTATAGCATGTTATACAAAATATTTTTTATTTCTTGTCATGCCATCCCGATCTTCTTGTATGTGTTCTTCCAAACGGATCACAATTAAAACTTGGGTCTCTTCATTTGTCCACACTACTATTACTTTTTTTTTCTTAGTTTATCATTGCCTTCTGAGTTCATAACTATTTTCAAGACAGTGGTTTTATTGTGTTTCAGAGGCAGGCTATTTGCATAACCAATCGACAAAGAAAGCGCGTGCAAGTCCTACCCCAAAGTACGAAAAATGTACCCCAGTTAGTTTGATACTTTTAGTACTGGTTTTCAAGCAAAAGTCAATGGAAAAGTACCAAAAGTTCCTTAATGAAAGTACCGTGCCAAATGTACGGTACCTGGCTCAGTGGAAAAGCGCCCAAAGTGGATTAGCACAGCAGGCAGCGCAGATACAAAGGAGGCAACAAGACGATGGGTAGGAGCACCGTAAATAGGAGAAAAGGGGCGTACTTGGCTTCTCACCGTTGGCTTCGGCCGCCTCCCTGGCCTCCCGCTCCAGTCGTTGCCTGAGAAGCTCCTGTTGTTTGGCCAGGTACTGCTTTATGAAGCTGTTCTGGCTCATCTCTTCCCCGATCTGTGACACATATGGTGTGTGAAGCAACAAAGAACTATAAATCTTAGGCTTCTGCTTCATAGCAAAGCAAACCTGCTTCTGAATCAGTAGCCAAAACTTGAGGTGCAAGATCAGAATAATCACAAGCATAACTCACATGGATAACTGCCTTTATATACAAGTAGCTCATAAGTTGAAGGTAAGTTCATATAATGGGTAGAAAAAAAATATGCATGGTTTGCATAAGCAAAACCAATACACAGTGGGGATCTCACCTGAGAATTGGGCTGCAGCCCAATGTGAGGGGTAGAGGTTCTCTGCAAATTCTCCAGCATGAGAGCCTGAAACAAGAAAGATTAGCAGATTAGCCTAAGACACATACCCCCACCAAGATCCAGACACGCACATCTTACAAATGCAACATGTCCACATGGCTTACCATGAACCGTGCGATGCACACTGCCAGGGCCATGTGGAATACAAAGCAAAAGCAGGTATGGTGTACTGTATCTTAGGTTCTCCTCAGAGCACACTGCACCAGTGTGAGAAGGCAAGTTCAACTCACTTACACCCAGACAGACACACGGTCCATCTGGTGTATCGGTATTAGCATGGCAGACTCATCACTGGAGAAGATTCTCTTTACAGACTTGACCTTCCTCTGTACATAAAGGTGACCAATATCAACTAATCACCACAAATATTAAGACAATTCTAAGGTTTCTAAGATCACTGAAATGGATTAATTTAAAAGCTGTGGATTCACCCACCACGTCCACAAGCCTTCTGTCAACACACAGAAATTCCAATACCAACAAAATAAAAGGAATTCTATCGTTACTGCGGTAAAACTCATTGTAATCAACAAATCACTTATTACCCCTTCCAATCGCATTAAAGCGTTACAATGTATTGTATGAATCAGGCAAGTTCAAAGTACAGACGCTCCTCTACTTACGGAGTTACTTCCAAACGGCCGTTAGTAACTTAAAATGTAGTTATTCAGCATCATTTTAAGGGTATACATAAATACAAAGAACTAAGGCTGGGAGCACACATACTACGTTGTATGGTGTGAGTAGCAGTCAGAAGTCGTACTAAGCAGAATTAGCGCGCAGACAAAAAATTGATGTTGCGGACAGGAAACGGGAGCCCAAACAAACACAGTTTGGACTTACAGTCCTCTTCGTTCGTATGTCTGAAAGTCTGTAAACTGAAAGTTCGTAAGTAGAGGAGCGTCTGTAAATGACTCAGCTTCTTAAAAAATGCAAAAACTTTAGTGGCAACAATTACATCACACCAGAAAACTGATCATAAAGTGTCTCTGCTTTCCAAACTTTTAATTGACAGCATTTTACCAAGTTTAAAAGTCAAAGAATATACGTAGTAGAGATAATCTACATTAAAATTTTTCTCTGTTATTCTCATTCTGTACAAAAATAAAAATTAAATATCCCTTTGTGTCAACAGGCATGTAAGCTTCAAACAATGTATGTGTGCATGTTCCCTCTCATAAGTAACAAGGGAAAACAAATTAGTTGGGAAGTTGAGCAAATCTTAAATTCCTTGTTTCTCCAATAAGACAAAAGAATTAAAAAATAATAGCATTCTTAAACAGTACATTCAGTCCTTTCTCTGAAAAGAAAATTTATTCCTGCCTCAGAATGAGACAAACTGGGCTACAACCGAAGCTGCTGACTGAACACAAGAGAAATGAGTGTGTCATTCAGTTAATCATATTTCAATTTTATATGTTGGGTGAAGGCTAATCACTGGCTCTCCTGTCCAGTAACAGAGGTCTTTTCAACCACAGATACAAATGCTATTCATTATGGTTTTTTTTTTTTTTAACGTACGAGCCAAGATTCTCGTCTGGGACGGGGATGGACAGTCCGCGGGAGCCGTCGTCAGCCGATCAAACCTTATTCGACTAATACTATCTTTGAAGAGAAAAACGTGCATCTGCGCATCGGTTTTATGGATCAGCAGTTCTGTTTTAGGAATAGGCTGTTCTCTAAAGGGTATGAGCGATCGAAATCTACCAGAAGACCTTCCCAACCACATAAGTGCCAAAACTTGCACTGGAAACGCGACTAGTTTACGCAGAGTTAGCATTATGTTTTAACATATTTGTAAACAAACTACCCATTACACGCGCGCTAACGCATTAAACCAACGTAGCCAGCTAAACAAACGAACCACAGGCTGACAATTTAATAGTAATTTGAAGTGAATACTACTATAAGTTTATGCCGAAACTACGCCCCGTGAATCATTTACGCAGTTAACTACCCAACCGTCAAATACAATCTACGAGAAAGCGACTACTTATAATCGGTTTACATTAGCAAGTACGACAACTAACGGATTACAAATAACAGCAACAGCCCAGGGGCTACATATTACGAGCTATTTTACTAGCTACTCGTAGACTATGTTATCGCTTTTGATTACGGAACAGGTGGTTACTCAGTTCGGGGGCTAACTAGCATAGCATTTACTCCGCGGGCGCGCGCGGCGCAGTATTGAATCCCCCGCTTTCAAAGCGGGCGGTTGCACTGCGTGTCCGAGCTGGAACAGCCAGGCGCGCAGCCGACTAGCCTGCACCCCCCCTCCCCTCCGCGCGCACAAGCACACAAAGCGCGGGCCCGGCGACTACTCCGAAACTAATGGAGACCGACTCGCATAAACACACAGAGCTTCAGGCCTTGCTATCGGTCAGTCTGACACACCTCATGTCCAAAACACGGGGAAAGCGCGGCGAAGACAGCTCCAAAAAGTCCTGCACGAAGCACACCGCGCTGCGACTCGCCAGCCGCGCCGCTCTCCACGAACAAGCCGAGATACCGTCGCCGTTTCCGAGCCTCCGACACTCCGTCCATCGCTCGACACTCGGTTTCACCGCCAACTAAAGTCGAACAGCTTATTCGAAGCGCTGAAACTCCGGCAAACTCACCCCTTTGAGTCGCTTGATGAGTGCATTTTTCTGCCCGCTTTTAGAAAGACCCCGATTCTCCAAGGCGGTTTTTAAATCTGCCACCCGGAGCGAATGAAGCGGCTTCCCGTCCAGCGTAACGTCTTCAAGCTCCGCCATTTTGCTTCCCCCTCGCTCTCCAGCTCCAACTCGGGCGCCGCAGCGCCTTCCCCCGCTACGTCACGGCCAGGCGATCTCCGGAAGGGGAGGGGAGCGCGCGCCAAGCCGAGTTTGACGCGATTGCTGTCACTCACAGTAAAGCACAGATAATGTAAAGCACAGATAATTGCCCCGAGTAGATTAGCTAAACTTGCTTAGGCATCCGAGCTTTACTTGTATCAGTTTTCTTCACGTTTTAAACCAACGCCCAACACATATAATTTCAGTATTAAAAATCTGGATCGTCTAAGAGTTGGTTATTCTTGCCACGGATGTAAGTGAATATATAGTTTATACTATAAGGCAGGGTTCCCCAATTCTGGTCCTGCATGGCCAGAATTCAGCACACTGCAGATTTCCCTGCTCAAGTCTTAATCAGCTAAGGTTTAGTAGGTGTGTCTGAGCAAGGAAATCTGCAAACTGTGTTGCAAACTAGCCCAGCTAAAAAGTGTGTGGTCATTGTTTCGAATTATTTTGTTCTAGGAATCACAATAGGACAATCAGAAGGGCGAATGATAAGGAGCTTATTTCTCAGCAAAATACAAAACTGCTTTGAAATGTCCATTGTATGTATGATATTTAAATGTAAAATATCGTCAGCGATAACTAATGGCAACGCACAGCAATAATTCAAATAAATCACAGGCAGACAGTATTTTAGTTAAAAACGGGGTAGTGTATTGTTTAAAAAAAAAAAAAAAAGTCCCATTGGCACCTATCAGAACAGACAGCTTTGCACAGATAGAGATCACAGATTCCCCGGTCGGACTCTGTGCTCCTAAACGACTCATTCATTCCATACCCACTTTAAATACTGTGTACAAAAATATCAAAAACAAATACCTGAAATAGCAGAACAATTGTCAAAAATACATTCTGGTACAAAACAAGCTACAGCATGACACTGTAACTTTTTTACATTTTAATTGTTGTGCTAATAAATTCATTGCATTAAAATCCCTGGTTATATGTGCATATATAGGGAAAAAAACTCAAAAGCCATGCAGAGAATTGTCTGTTCGAGTAATGGGAGTTACAATCAGAATGAAAAGCAACATTGTATATAAGGCTGTATGGTCTGGAGTAAGCAGATGGGATTGGCAATGAGGCTCACACAAAGCTTCACATCGGCGAAGCTATATATCAACAATGGGTTGTCTTAGTATGGTATTTTTCCAGTAGGTTCCACTAGGTGGTGCTGCACAGCAAAGCCACACAGTCAGTAGACGGGCTCCAGGATTTGACATCATTGCAAAAACGTATCGCTGACGAGAATTTAAGCCCGATGCTGCTGGACATCCACCCCAAAGTCCATCGTTAAAAATCGGATCACAGCATAAAGGTGGCGCAGGACACAAGGAAAATCAGCCGATTGTTCACTCAGGGTGGCGGCTTATGTGGCTGATCCATGAGGACAGAAAGTGAGCCGCTTTGTGTAAGTGTAGGGGACGTGCAAAGCAAGTATTAGAGGGAAGACTGATTGTGTGTCAGGTAACAGGACAGCTGAGCAGGCAAGAACAGTGTCTCTCTCATCGTGGCTGAACATGTCGGTACCACTTTACAATAAGGCTCCCGTTTGCCACTTGTAAACTTATTAATAAAAAGAAAACTGTCATAACTTGTTTAAAATTGTCTATCAATTTTATCAGTGTTACAACCTAATTAATAACCTGATTATAAACCATTCATAAACCCTTTATAAGGGTAGGGTTATTGTAAAGTGGCACCGCACGTCAGAAAGGGACAGTAAGGAAGGAACAAATAAACCCAGGTGACAAGTTTTAGTTTGGTACTGCTAGTGTGGGAAAGTCATGACTGAGAAACATGGCTCCAGCACAAACTAACACTAACATATCTCTCTCTCTCAGGAAGCACAATGGCAAAGACAGGTTAGAAGAAAGCAAAAGCCATTGTCAGGGGAACAGCCAAGTTGTGGGAACATTTTTTGTAGCTTTAAGGCAGCAAATGACAATGGATACAAGAATAATAATAATAACAACAACAACCCTAAAAACAGTATAGCAAAATTGTCATTAGCCTCCTTTTCTTGTATTGATTTAAAGAGAGCCCTGTGTCCTTCAGCACCAAAAGCTGCAAAGAGTGTGGCTTTGATAAGGACAAACGTGCAGATGGAGACTGAGGGACAAACGAGGGCAGAAGATAGGCTGTGCTAATGCCTGCGCTCGAAACACACCAAAGAGTAAAGGCTGAAATATTCACATTAAGAAATTTAACAGATAATTAACATAAATAAATTAAGATAAGAAACAAGCACACCAGGTACCTGCACTTACGTGGTCCTGGTTTCTAACTGGGGCAGAAGATGCTGCTGTCGCAGCACTAGTACACGCAAACATGCAGACACGCCTTCCTAGATGTGCACACTCACACAAACACACAACTGAGATTTTTCCTAGACTTTTCCATTCATCCATTGTCTTCTGGCGGACTAAAACAGATGTTACCCCATTCCAGATCACACAATTGAGAATACTACAGTTCAACAAAACCATAAAAAAAAAAGGTGGGGAAAAAATTAAATCATGATATTTCCGCCAGCCTCTGCAGCAGCCCTGAGAAGCCCGCGGCATGCTGGGATAGCTCTGCTACCCGGTCCACCATTTCCTGTGTGGCAGGGGCTGATGGGTAATTCTGTGCCGCCCCCTTTGTTGCCACCACAACAGCCTTTAAGGCTTGACAAAGTCGACCTCCAGATGTAGTGACCTGCAGAGAGATGTACAGAATTTTCATCTACAACCAAATCAAATAATGGATCAGAACATTTCAAACCTTGAATACGTTAAGTTGTAGTTAGGATTTACTGCAAATTGTAAAAGGGCAATGAAAACAGTGGTGAGCGATATGGCAATTTACCATGACCGGTTGCATTTGTATCCACAATAAGTATTTCAGAGTCATCGCAAGAATCGCTATACAGCACTACTAAACACTATTATAATAAGAGAATAAACTGGCATACGACTATTAAACGATACCTATGTGTCTGGTGGCTGCAACAGTACAACAAAACAGGTGAATACGAAACAAAGCAATTTCTGCCTGTATAACATATCAGTATTGTCTGTATCTCACTACTTTGCCAATTATCTGTTTCAGTGGATCTGAACTTAGTCCTTAAATCTTGAACTAATAGCATAATCGATCTGTTATAACCAGTTAGTTAACTTTAAGCCAACTTGATATACCATTAGACTGCAAAAGTCAGTTTCTTTTATTTCACATACCTAAGTGCATTATTATAAAGCCACATAAAGTGTTTCTTTGAAGGACAGAATTGCTGGTTAAGTGGTTAAATTGTTAATTAACATTAGCCTACTACATACGTTCCAATTTGGTCTGTAAGCAAAAAAAAATAGTGAACTATATTATGGACCATTATAAAGAATTTTGTCTACCTTGCCCATCCCCAGTTCAAAATATATTTCAGAAAGACATGCTGCATTAAATTGGAATTTAGAACAAACCTTTGTCCTAAGGTCAGGAGAAGTAAGCAGGCGAGAAAGCGTGTCTCCTATGAAGACCAGCTTATGCGCCGTCACAATCAGACTCTTCCCCCGGGAAACGAAGACGCGCGGTGGCTGGTTCCCCTGCACGCTGGTGAAGAGGGCGTCTATGGAGTCGGCCAAGCAGGACAGGTGAGACAGGCTCTGGGAGGAATAGAAGGCCAGCAGCTCGGAGTCCTCCAGGGAGAGAGAGACGGGGAGTGGTGGGGAAGGGCTTGACTGGAACATCAGAGGAGAAGGGAGGAGGCGCCAGGTTAATCAAAGGATATTCAGGAGCAAAAATCATTCACATGAAACAGAAAATTAATGTCGGAAGCAGTGTTTCCCAAGCAGGTCCTCGAGGACCCTCCCAGCTCCCTACCAGTCCACATTTTTTGCAGTTTGCTCTGTCTATAGTTACCATGATGATCTGGATTTTTCCAGCATTATAAGGACAAATTTCAGTCCCACTTAACATTCAGTGATGGAACATGGCCTATTAACAGATTTGATTTTGATTTTAAAACTAAGCTGATCTAATGACAACAAATGGCAGTTATCAACGACCATGACACAGCCTTCCGTCTCTGAGATGTCATAAAATTTTATGGAAATGAACCTGAAAATCTCACAATATCCCTGTTGAGGCCTGCCTTCCATCCATGCAGTAAAAATTTATAGCACCTGAAAGTCCAGACAAACTAGTTTTCTATAGACATAACCATCAGTATCAGCAAGCTTTGTTATTTTAATGTAAGACATTAAATGACATGTTTGAACGTGAAATTATGTAGCAGTTGACTGATCCTTGAACAAGTCATCCTTGGCCATAATTATGATAGGCCATTACATGTCTGATGCTAAAATCTTCATTTGGAATTTTTGGTATGTGGCTGTACGCTAGCTCAAAAAATCAGAACCGAATCATTGAGAAAATATGCAAGATTATATTTCAGTGACAACCAGATTTAGGAAGCCTGATTTCAGCTCTGAGCGTCTTTGTTTAAATTTTCTGCAAGCATCTTCAGATGTTTGAGAAACGAGGTCCAAAGTGGGGCTGGGGAGTGGTAAATTACCCTCTGCTCTGTCGTGGTGGGGTCAGTTACAGGAGGGTTGGTCGATGTCTGAATGACTGGAGGCGGATCGGGCTTCCCCTGGTGGGGGTCAGGAAAAAAATATTAAATTTGACTTTGACATGCGGACACAGAGGCAGACAGACGCGCTGATATACATGCAGATGGAGCGTCTCTTCGCTGACCTGTAGCTTTACGTATCCCACGCTGTCTCCTCCAGGGCAGGGCAGTGGGGCGACACTGAGGCCGATGCCTGCGTACTCGTTCCCCAGCTCCTCTCCCTCTCCTTCTTCATCAGAACATGGGTGAGGAGGGGCCACAGGGGGCAGGGGAAAGGAGGGAGGCGGTGGGGGAGGAAGAGGCCTCTCCTGGATCCAGCTGCCCTTGCGACCACCCATCCCCACATTAAGGGGCTTCACCTCAGCTACAGGTAATGCGGGCAACGGTCTCCGAGACAGGGACTCCTGGGACGGGAGGCGGGGCCGGCCTGACGGTGGAAGGGCCTGGCTCTGCAGCAAAGCGGCTGAGTCCTCCAGAGCCCGGCGAACCAGTGAGAGCTGTGCTTCAGTGAGGGCAGAACTGCATGCAGAAAGCATGGGGAGGAGGTCTGAGAGGTGGGTCCAGGCCTGATGGAGGGGTGGGGGAGCATCTGCTGCCTGGCAGGCCTTCCAGACAGACAGAATCTCCGACAAGGAGGTGGCCAGCTCCCGTGGGGGAGTAGAGGGGGAGGCGCAACCCAGAGCTGACTGGATGAGGGCCGAGAGAGAGGCCCTCCCTTGTACTTCACAAGAGCCCGTGCTGGACACAGAAGCCCGGCGGGTCGCCGACATGGGGATGTCGAGGCTTAGGGCAGGCATGTCGTAAATTCCACAGTCTCGATCAGACCCCTCGGTGGGGACCTCCGGACAGGGAGCCCCATCTGTCGGGGCATCGGGGATGCGTTTCCCTGGCCCAGGAACACAGTAAACCTCAAGACTCTGCAGCTCATATCCCGGGCCATCAGGAACCTCACTCGGTGTTGCCGAAAGGCCCGGGAGGGTAGGCACACTGTAGACGTCGTCATCGGGCTCAGGTGGAGCCACAAGGCTTGCTGGGATATTGTAAGTGGGCTGCTGGAGGTCAGGGGTCACAGACAGATTAAGGGTGGGAACATCGTAAACCTGTCAAAGGAAAAGGGATAATTGAAGGGGTTGGAAAGAGACAAATTATTCTAACACTAGCTATAGAACTTTACGCTTTTATTTGAAAAGGACATGACTGACGGAATGGGACTTATTTGGAAATAAAGGTCTTCTTTTTTCAGGAAGGACTGGTTTGTAGTGATTTTTGGACATGGTCATGATTTTGTTTACTAATGGAGACTATTCAAGGAAACAAAATAAAGATGTTGATGGAAAAAACAATGGGTGTAACGTTTGAAATTGACAAAGAATCCACACTGTCAAAAGCCCCATTAAAAAGGGCAATGAACTGACAGGCAAGCAGTATTTTAATATTTTCAAACAAGAGTCAAAGGTAAAGTTGTGAAAACAATATATTAGTATATGCTACTCTGCAAACTGGGAGACTTTGATTTCCAGAATAAGCCATATTCAGCAAGCCAGACAGACAGGTGTGGAACAGCCCAAGTACACGGAGGGGGGCAGCAGGAACAGGTGCAGGCTAATTACAGCAGGAACAGATGACACCTGGCCAGACGCTGACCTCTGATCCCTGGTTGCCGTGAGGGGGGAGCATGCGGGGGGTGTTGTAGATGCTGTCGTCGTTTTCAGGGAGTGCCGCAGGAACGGCGTGCTGCCACCGGCTTGCAGGAGGAGTGTCATACACCTTGGGGCAAACAGATAACACCCAAAAAACTATTGTGAATTTTGAAATATGTTGAATGCTGAGCCTTGTAAACAGCTATAAGCTATTCCTATTCTAACACAAGATTTCATACAACATTTTAGTGACCATTAACTGCTTAAGGAGAATCAAATTAAATGATTCTTTCCGCAACCAGTCAAAAACTGAAAATAAAGCACAAAGTTCTTTCTTTTCAAAACCAAGGAGAATAAGTGAAATATTTTGCTAACAGAAAAAGACTGATGCATTATAACCGGCTGAACATTCCAGCTTACATTAGCTGTATTGGATTTGTAATTCTAAGCTTCCTTTTAAGATCCATTACATTCAAGCAGAGCAAACGCCGGCCAGCTCCATTTCAGGATCACATGACCGTCTTCATCTTGCTCTTTCCTTGATTCTTACCTGGTTGTGAAGGTTCTCGTCGTCTGGCTCCTCATACTCTCCTTCTTCACGGTCCCTCTTTATATTCAGGTTTATCTTTTTCGTATCGCTCTCCTCATTCGCCTTTTCATCCCTCCGCCCCTCCGGCTTGTTTGGGACGACCTGACGCGGCCCCTCCCCCTGCTTACCCTGCTGCGGAGCAGAATGAGACTGAGGAGTGTCCTTCCTGGTAACACCCCTAACCGGGGGTGCAGGGGGAGGTGGTTTGCGGGCAAAGTTGGGAGAGCCTTGGACCCTGGCTACAGCTGTCCTGGGCAAGACTGGAGAGCTCCTTGGGGGGGTCTGAGGCAACCTGCCTCGGGCACTGGGAGGGGTGGAGGGCAAACTTTGCCCCCCTGGCATTTTGTGTAGGACCTTAGGCTGTGCCCTGGGGGACCCCTCTCCAGTGAAGGGCATGAGTCTTTGCTGTGCCAGTCCAGTGGCAACAGGCGCAGGAGTCGCTGTATTGTCCCCAGGGAGCTTGCGTCCGTTTTGAGGCGTTTTGGGCAGACCCCCTACCAGGGTGGGGGTCTGATACAAGCCTCCTGCTTCCTGTGGTAGTTTGGTCTGTGTAGTGAGGGCAGTCCCACTGCAGAGTGACAGCTGGCCACTCCCCCTCCTGGCTGCAGCAGACACAAGACCACCCTGGGGGGGGTCCAGCACTGCACCACCCGTCGGGGTCTGGTACACATCTTCACTAGGCGGAACACTCACGCGAGGCACCAGGTAGCAGCCATCGGAGTTACCCACAGCCACCACAGCTTCCCGCGGGATGTGGTACGTTGCCTCCGAACCCCCCAGCTCCACCGCAGATCCCTCTGTGGTTGCCCTCGGGACACCACAGGGGCTGAGGTACACAGCCTCGGGTGCGAGCCCTCCCTGCAGCCTGTGTGCTGTGGGGGTCTGGTAAAGGACCTGCTGTTTGGGACTTCCCGATTCTGATCCCCGTCCTCGAAGCGACGGGGAGCGGGCTCGTCCTGTGGCGCACACATCCCATTCGGGTCGTGGACGCGTGCCAGAACTGGAGCGGGACCTAGGCCGGCCCTCTCCACGGCGCAATGCAGCTGCAGCTGGCCCACTTAGTGCGGGAGGTGACTGATAGACCACTTCCTCACCAAGCCTGGGCCCCTTAGTGGAATCCATAGGGGTGGGCCGAGGATGTGGGCCAGGTGAGAGGTACACGGATTCCTCACCATGAGGGCGGGTCACCGTGGGGCAGGAGGCGGGGGTGGAAGTTTCAGCAGAGGCACTGGAGCAAGGCTGGGAGGTGTTGAGGAGGCGGAGCCGGTTGGCGGGGGCTATCCCCTGTCTGCCATGCAGGGAGCACAGCCACCATCCTGGTCCCCCCCCCTCCTGGTCCAGCACCATCAGGATGTCGCCCTTCCGAAATGCCAGCTCCTCTGGGCTCTCAGCTGCATTGTCAAACAACGCCTTTGCCAACGCCGTCTGGAGGGTAGGTAACAAATAGTCAAATAAAAAAAAGAGTCATCAGGGAAAACATCAAATCATCCGTTACGCAACTGAACAGTGAAAACAATGTTACTGGTGGCAAATGTCCTATTACCCAGAATGCAGTTGCATCTTCTTTGCCTGTTATTATGCTCAAGCCCATAAGTCTTTAAAAGTGAAAGTCAAACTAAGGGAAGCATTACATTAATAATCACATAATAGGAGACAGAATTCCTACCTCCCTCTCCATCACACGCACTCATAAAATGTGGGGCAGGCAGAAAAAAAAGAGCCATTGTCCAGGAGTAGTTAAACCACTTGAGTGTGAGAGAGAATGGGGTGTAGGGTAGGGGGGAGTGGCCGTGCAGTACGGGGCACCGCAGCTAGAGGAGGGAATGCCGAGATGGAGAGAGCAGGACAGTGATCTGGCCTTGCCATGTGGTGTGGGAGGGTGGGTGAAAGATTTAAACAGCATGGACATTGTCAGTGACTGACTAAGTGAAGGCCATGAGCACGCAATACCATACTGCCGGGGGGGGGGGGGGGGGGTGTCATTTTTCCACAGTCTTGCTGAACAAGCAGAAGAATGAAGTGAAACATTGACATGTCATTATTGTAACCGAACTAGGGTAGGCTGGAAGGGGGTAACTTTATATTTTTATCCAAAAAAAATAAATAAAAAACAGTCACAAGGCTAGTACGGAAATCCGATCTGCCATCAAGCAGAAATAGCAATAAAAAATCTATATGAAAAAGACACATTGCAGCTATATTTAAAATATGTAAATTAAAGAGGCCTTAGTAGGCCAGCAAGCAACTTAGCCAAACACGTTTTTAGGTCACGTATTGCATAGCTGCTAGCTATTGATGTATATAATACGCTTAACACTTAATTTTGGACGTCATTCGGTTCCACTGGGCAAATCACTGCTGACAAAGATTAATGTTCTCTTATGACACTTTAACAGAGTTAACAGAAAACCACTCTCTTAAAGAGCCAATTTCACGAAAAGTGCTGCTCAAACATATTCTGCGTGCGTGCTGACTGTACGCCAGAGGGTCTGAGCAATGCGGAGTCGGAAGCGGCTCAGCTGTGGATTACTGCTGGTGTGGAGCAGGGCCAAAACATTCGCAGAATGCCGGGACTCCGACGGCAACGGAAACACAAGCCTTTCGCGGCGCAGTTGGGTAGAGTATGACAATGGAAGGGGGCTTATTTACATCGTCAGGAATAAGGGGGAAAGCGTGATATAGGTGAAGAAAAGTGAAAGTGAGACAGAGATAAGCCAGGGCTGTTGTATGTGTCCTTGTTTTAAGGCTCCATTGTCAACCCTTATGCTTCTCTCTGACTCTTCTCCCCCCCAGGGAAGAAGCTTCACTTGGGCCAGCTGAGACCCTCTGCCCCACCCCCATCAACAGCTCCAGAGAAAGGGAATAAACGAGGGAAAAAGGGGAAGTGAAAGGAAAACACGTGGGTCCTCCCACAACACTGCCATTGGAATAAGCTGGTATGGATCATCCCAGCAGCATCACCTGGTTACTAGATTTAATACTCATCATCCAGGGCGTCTGCAAATGTTGTTAGCTCAGGTTATTTGTCAGTGCATGGAGCAACTAATGCTGACCACAATGCTCAAGGTATTTGTCAACGCTGACTGCTACTAGTGGTAACTTAGCAGCTAAAAACCAGTAGTGACCAGCATTCTGACTGCTGAAGCAGTTGTCGTGCAGAACCCACTGCCGTTCCCCATTTAGTACAGCCATGGGATAAAACAGGTGCAAACAAGGTTGAGAGAGGGCTTGCCGACTTCGACAGATATGCCGACGTGCAAGGAAGCAGAGAGACAGAGCTCGAAAGCGGTGGAGCAAGTATCCTAAATCCGAGGTCAGAGACAACCAAGCGCAGCGAGGCACTTACCGACAAGGACATTGCGAATTCTTCTTGGAAACAAAGCTCCTCAGGGTCAGTTCTGTTTTCCTGAAGATGACAGTTGGGCTCATCCAAACACCATTGGATCCATCTGAATGGAGAAAATGGTTTGATTACACTTCACCAGGCCAAGGGGGAAGCTCGTTTCCCAACTGGCATCACCAAGTATTTTCACATCTTTGGTTAACGTCATGGATCCACCAGCAGGACACGTGTTTTATGTATTTAGCTAGGGAAGAAGCCAAAGGACATTAGTCTAACTAGGGGCATCACTGGCAGGTGTATAAAAGTTATATTAAATATGCTTGACAAAAGCCCTGTTCATATTCGTCGGTTTTAGAGCAGAACATGCACACATGTAAGAGATTAAATAAAATAAATAGTCATGTCGTCACTACTGGTGACACACATGTATATCCAGTCCAAACATGACTTACAACATTGAACCTGTTTTACCTGTTAATCTCGGGGAAAACGCATGAATTCCCGACACACCTGTGATATTCGGGAAAAAAAAGCTGATCTACTTCTTCCAGGATGTAAAATTTAAATCCAGGGACGAACGAAATGTGAATCTATAAACATGATTTGGCTCTAATAAAACCATTTGACGGAGTTATTAATGTAAAATCTAACTCCTCGATTTAGTTTGACGGAAAATATCGACTAATATCTAATAATAATGATGATAAAATAAAACAGCCATTTCCCGTTACGAGCAATAAATTAGCCAAATGCAAATTCACCAAAGGCCGGGTCAGTTACTGTATACGGCGGCGTAATCTGTATGATGTTCATTTTCCATCTACAAATTATACAAATTACTTTATTAAAAGACTGGCATAGATCCTTGCTTTATGATAAGAATTCACTGAACCAGTGAAATCCACACAGGAACGGAAATCAACACGACCTACTTACTGAGAACTCCAAACACTGGATACTTTATTGTTAGTCACTAGCAACACTGGGAACGACATGCCTTTCACCCTCCTTGGTTGTAAGACAAATTTCTGGTTTTGTACTGAGGTCGCTTTAGACGCAAAGCAACCACGGTCCCCTTACCGATCTCTCCAAACAACCGATTAACAATCAAAAGCCCTCAAAATCAGCCACGTTTTCGCGTCTACCGGCCCAGATTTAGCCTCCCTAACGCAAGAGCAGAATCGGGCTTACGAGCCCAATTAAGGATTTTTTAAAAATCACTTCTCACATATAATTTATAAGAAGTGCAAAATGTAAGAAACATGACCGCATTTTCTGGCATCAAGGACAGAGCTTTGAGGTCTTGGTACACAAAAGCAGGGTTAAAGCGAACGATTTCCATATTTTCCATTGGCTAATTCATTAAAAGCACACACACACACACACACACAATTTTGCCTACCGCTTGATAAAATACAATCGTGTCAAGGGCCGATCTGCTTAAAAATCGCTTTAAGAAAAGCCATCCATATGCCAGGGGAAGAATCCATGATTGGCGACGTCTCCCCCTTTCTCCTGCTGCTTTCTTTCTTTCTTTCTGTCGTTCCCCTGCCTGCGTCCGCTGGCTTGCACGGAGCGCGGTGTAGAATTACAGTAGTGGAGAGAGATGGAGCCAGAGGCGCAGTCCCAATCCCGTAATACGGCGCCCTGGGTGCGCCCGCTTTTCATGCATTCATGCAAGGGGTTTTATTCAGGACAGTGGCGACCTAGTACAATAGCAAGCTTTATCTTAACCAAGGGCGTCGATCCGAAGAACAGCCCAAGGAAAATCTATTGGTGTGTTAATTTTAGCTCGAATAAAAATTGCTGTCTTTTTCCTGCAATAACAGTGGTTTTTGTGGATCCTATACGATACATGATTGCTTAATTTCAATTTCGCGTTTTAAAAGCGAGTCATAAAAGGAAGTCAAGGCTTAGCATAAACAAAATATTTTACCTGTATATATGCTGTAATACGGTAGTTACGTTCCGCCATATTTCGTCCCATAAATAGCCCCTAGATTAAATTTATATTTGAGGTAGCCGGTTTGCAGTAGGCATATATTTTCCAACAAAACTACATTTGTGATATTACATTATAGATGCATAACCACCAAACACTCAAAAATATATATTTTATACTGTTCAGAAAGTGGTTGGGGTCATTCATGTTTATTAGCAATGCTGACAATCCCTTTTCTTGATCAAAGTCCGAAACAAATAATGGTTAAAAATATACCATTTAGAAAATCAAGAAATTGCAACAAGCACCACGTGGATCAAGAACAGGGAATTGCTTGTAAACTGTATATTCGAGGGATAACAGTAGATATTACAGCAACATAATAAAAACCACAATTATATTTTACTGTCGATTTACCGAGATTATATGATAAACATGTTATACCAAATAGTTATAATAAACATTTCAACCAAATTAAATGTGAGATTTTGCCTATTAGATTTGCAGTCCCTGGAAACTGTCGATATTTGCTAATGCTAGTCTCTTAAATGACTAACTGCATGGGTGTCTCTGTCAAGCACTGGATAACCACGTAGACCAAATTAAAACGATTTGTTCCGATTACGGGTTTCTCGTTTGGTTTCCAAAGCAATGACCACCCCTCCGTATAGCCAGGGGCGGACTGGGACTAAAAAACAGCCCTGGACTTTCTCCCAAATAGGCCCACCAGCTGGACCTGTACAAACAGCCACTAGCAGGGTTCTCATAATAATATACTACATAAAATATTCACGCCAAGTAACATGTCAACCAGTGGTGATGATTGGGGCTGTATTTATTAAAGTAACCTAAGTCTTCAAACACAAATACATACAAAGAACAGCAATATACCAACCTAATGACATCTAAAACATAATCAAGACTACAGAAACCTGAAATGACACAAAAAGATCATGAAACACTAGGCTATTTGCAAGAGTATCTGTACAAACTGTACAATAGAGTGTGAGATTCTCCTCACAGTATGTGAGCCATTTGCGGTTGGTTCCATCTTTACAATTGAACACTCTTTGTAGAGACAGGTTTCTGGGCTTCTGCTGAGGGTGCCAACTAAAACAAATTTCCAGGCTGTGACTATCTGACTTGGGGCGTTTAAAATATTGTGACATTGATCCCTCATCCTGGCACTTTCCTGCACTCTCCCTGTCATCTTTTGAGCTGCAACTATCTTCAAACTGAATAAATAAATGATTGAAAAGATAAGTTATAGGGTATTATTGATTGTATCTCCAAGATAGCCTAGAATTTCTGTGTCACTTTGTGTAAAAGAATTAGCCTGGCTTAACTCATTTTATATAATGTCATTTTACACTTTGGTTTTATATTAAGCCAGACAAATAAACCTACTAACAAATTCATTACTAATTGCAAGATAAATTACTATAATACTAATCAAGCTTTAGACAAACCCCAGGTTTGTATGTTAAGTGTCAGTTCCACAATAGCCCACCACAGAAAGACAGAAACAAATTGCACTTAAATGGAAAACAATGAGATTTCCCCTCCCCAAATTTTTGGTTTAACATAGAGCTTTATTTAGCCCTCTTTCCCACTTGCTAGCATGTCACGAGTGTTAGGAGTGGATGGTTTGTTTTCCAGTTTCTTTCAATACCATGGTCTTCTGTCTAGCTGCAGAGATGACCTTACTACTGACAAGATAACATCACAGTCCTCTAGCAATTAATTTTTAGAGCGTCTATTTTTTATATAAAATATATTTTTCATCATCATCATGCAAGTCCAGTTAATAGATGCTGACTGGATGACTATAAGAATAAATGTAGAATAGGCCTGTTGTTTTATGTTGAGGCCACTTACCAGTACCAGTTCCTCCCATGAAATTTCCTCTGCTGTCTGTCCCTCGTGACCAGTCTGCAGGATGCTCAACAGGTTCAACTTTCACCTGGTCTTCAACACTCTTGCTGGGTGATTTAGCGTTTTGATCTACATTACTGCTGCTGCTGGCAGTTGAACTGCAGCCAAAAAGCTCTGTGAGCTTTTTACATTTTGACGCATCATTTTCGAGAGACTTGGCTTTCTTTTCTTTTAACTTTTCCCATCCTCCTTTCTCCTTACGTTTTCGGCTTGCCATTATTCCCGCAGCTGCTCTTTTTTGTTGGCTTTTACTGATGGATTTCACCGGACAAATGATCGTATTAGCGCCATCTGCTGTTAGCTGATTTCCCATTTAAGAGAAAAGGCAGGCCGACGGCCGCGGATCAGCGGCCGTTCAGGACTTTTCCAGAACGCACAGATTGCCAGCCCGCCCCTGCGTATAGCCCCGCCTTCCCCAATTACGTAAGAAAATAGAATTAGAGCAAATGCTGAAGCATCTTGAAATACAAAGATTAGTACACATTTAGCAAAGTCAGTAAAGTTTTAATTGCTTTACTGCAATCAGTATTTTGCTACAAACAAACAGTAGGGCAACGAGAAACATTTTACAATCTGTAACATAAATGCCTGACATTTAGAAAAACACTTCATAAAACTCTGGATTCTATTCAGCAAGCATGTTTTATGGATATTTGTGTGTGGAGTAAAGTTTCTTAACATTCTTGACACTGCATGTTGTTGAACTACACTGTTGTTATTATTATTATTATTATTATTTAGGCCAATTATTTAATTGTAAAATAGTCCCATTAGAAGAACAGTATGTCATGTTTTTAACTTTCTAAAGTTATTGCAGCCTAAATGACAAGGTTGACAACTACCATATAGCCCAGATCAAAGCAGTTTGCAGTTTACTGGATTTCAGCCAAGGAATATTGTAATGTATAAAGGGGTAAGACTTAAAAAATATACAAATAGGATCAGGGGATCTGGTGCCAGAAATTCTGTACCAGTGAAAACAATGTAAGCTGTTTTGGATAAAAGTAGCTGTATCAACAAATAAATGCATTTTTTTCCTGTGTAGGTCATTTGGATGACACAGTGAGTGGGCTTTAACCCTGCAGCCGGCGCCATGCTAGTCAAGGAAATGCATCTGTTGCCAGTTCAACTCTGAAATTGATTAGGTGTTTGCCAGTGTTAAACTGTTCCATTAAAATAGCACAGTAATTTTTAAATCTGGCATAAAACGTCCGGCAGGAGTGCCGCTCGAGGTAAAAAGGGCAGCGGTGATCGCTGTTTTTCACCAGGCGAGCACACAGGTGCAGCCGACAGTGATGCTGATGCGGCCAAGCTTCAGGCGGTACTGAGTGCCGTTGGTGGGCTGTGTGCCGTTGGTGGGCTGTGTGCCGTTGATGGGCTGTGTGCCGTTGGTGGGCTGTGTGCCGTTGGTGGGCTGTGTGCCGTTGATGGGCCGCCGGAATACGACCGGGATGGTGAGGTTTATGGGTTTGGACAGGTACCGCTGTCCAAAGTCTCCTGTGCAGCTGCTGTTCTTGCACTGAGCCTGCAGTAGCCTGCCGTCGCCATAGGCCATGTCGAGCTTTATGTATGGTCTGGAACACACAAGAGAAAACACCACTATGAAGCCTTACTCACTTGCTTTGGAAAATTAAGTGCTGGGTAGAAGAAAAGAATACACATATTTACTACTGAAAGCGATTCTTTTTTAATCTTCTACTACTAATGCATACTACAGGTGACAGGGGTAGATCAACGTATCTGGGGGCCCTAGGTTGACATCGGCATGGACAGTCAGATGTTACCAATTCAACTAACCGGTCCAGAGAGTAAAAGTCCAGACCAAGATTTTGTTTCAACCAACCAGTTGAGCATAAAGAGTCACAGTCACAGAGTACTCAGCTGGACTTGAATTATCCAACTCTGGAACCTTCACAGCAGTGATAGGACATGAAGCCCAACCCTGAAGGGGTGACACAGCACCTCTACACAGTGCTCCCTGCAAAACTGCTTTTATGATTCTTATGGTGATACATATTTTCGTATTTCCTGCTATATCTCCATACCAGGCTGCACTTTCTACCTCCGTAGCCTTGGCATTAAATTGATGATTAAATATGTAACTTAATCATAGCCTTTTGTGTACGGCTGAGAATTTCTGCAATATAATAATGAAAGTGTATAGACTACGGTCAAGACTACAAGTTTAATTTAAAATAGTTGTATCACTTTAAATGCATTGACATTGACAAGTCTAAATTACAGCTCATAGAGAAGTCTATTCTGAAACCCTGTTCTGTGCAGTTCAGTCTGTATCAGTGATAAGTCAGTCAGTGATAAGTACTGAAAATAATCTGCTTGTAAAAAGGTTAAGCAGAACTTACACATAATCCCACGGTGATGTAGAGGTTTTCCTTAATCTCATGTTAATTGGACTGGGTGGTGAGACACATTTGGTGAGGAGCTGGAGGAACTGGATGGAATTGCAGTCATTGTGCAAGGATGAAAAATTTGCTGATCCAAAAGCCATCGGATGGGTAGCATGTAGTAGGACGCACTGTGAAACAGATGCCATGTCATTCTGAAGTAATTTTGGGTGGATGGGACTAATCAGTGTAAAAGCAGGATAACAGTGTCAAGGGAAAACATTATTAGTTCAACAAAAAATGATAATGATAGGGTACACTGCACTGTCAGAAAAAAAGTACCAATTTGTGCCTTTGAGGATACAGTTACTCATCACTGGGGCTGTACCCTCAAGGGTCTGCCAACTGTACCCTAGCTGTAGGTAAATGTAGCTTTTAAGGCACAGAAATGGACTCTGAAGAACACTTTTGTACAGTTAAGGGTATATGATTGTTATTTGTACCTTGGAGAATAAAACTGTATCAGGGCTGTAAACCATTTCTGACCGTGTACAAGTTAAGCATTTTTATAATAACTTTGATAAACTAAAGTCTTGTAAGGCAAGGTGACTGCCTTGTTGTGGTCAAACATGGAAACATAGTTAGAAAAAATGTTAGGTTTGAATCTTAGTCGCAGTCCAAGAGGGTAGGAAAATGAGAATGAAAAAACCAGAACTTACCATCAAAGCCCATCTGAGCATCTTGTGTTTGGTGGAAGGAGTCCAAGTAAAAGTGGCTTCAATGAATGCTCTGACAAGTCAGCTCCCAACAGATTTATGCAAGTGGCCCACATGGCGCAATTTAAACAGTTCTGCACAACGGGACAGACAGAGGCCCTTAGGGCATGCATGGGCGTTTAGAAGCACACTGTGGGATGCAGCAGGTGGCATCAGGGGTAGAACAACAAAGGCATCATGGAGCATTTCGACAAGGTAGACACGTGCAAATCGCTGACAGATAGGTTAAAGGGAGGGGAGAAAAATATTCAGCTGCAACAAAGAACTTGCTGTTTAGGGAAATTTGTAATTGCATTGGTGAGTCATAGTCACTATTATCTGACGACTGTTATGTGACCTTCGAGAGTGACCTTTGCCAGCCAAAGTAGGCAGGCTGAATCTCCTTTAGGCATGTTCGTGTCTCTGCCCACTTCTTCCTGGGAAAGGTTTCACACCTGGCTTTGCTTTGTCTCTAATGGTAAAAACATAAAACGGAGAAAGTGCTGTCACGTCAGTAGATCACAGTCACATTAGCAGCCAAATATGTTAAGCATTTCATTCGATACTAATGTTTTATTAAATTATTGTGCTATAGTGAGATGTTTCTGAATTGAAGTAATGTTTTTTTCATAAATTAAAGGAGGTGTCCATCACAGTGACTCAGTGGGTATTACTGGAGCCTCGTGGGTTGTGGACCTGACACCCTTTGCTGGCTGTCTGTGGAATTTGCTGGTCCCCCCCAGATTCTGTGGATTTCCTTTCACAGTCTAAAATTTTCCACCTCATATCTGTGATCGGGTCATGGGGGCAGCAGTCTTAGCAGGGATGCCCAGACCTCCCTCTCCCCCGCTATCTCCTCCAGCTTCTCCGGAGGATACCAAGGTGTTCCCAGGCCATCCGAGAGATATACTCTCTCCAGTGTGTCTTGGGTCTGCCCCAGGGTCTCCTCCCAGTTAGACATGCCCAAAACGCCTTGATAGATGCCCGAACCACCTCAGCTGGCTCCTTTTGATGGAGAGTAGCAGCAGTTTTACTTTCAGCTTCTCCCAAATGTCCGAGCTCCTCACCATATCGCTAAACCTGAGCCCAGACACCTCAAGGATGAAGTTAATTTCTGCCACTTGTATCTCATTCTTTCAGTCACTACCCAAAGCTCGCGACAATGGGTGAGGGTAGAAATGTAGATTGACTGGTAAATCAATAGATCAGCTCCCTCTGTCCCATGACAGAACAGTACAGTGTCCACATTTCTGCCAACACTGCGACAACGATTCGCCTGTCAATCTCCCACTCCCTTCTTCCCTCCCTCATGAACAAGACCCCAAGATACTTAAACTCCTCCGCTTGAGGCAGTAACTCATCCCCCACCAGAAGAAGGCAATCCACCCTTTTCCAATTGAGACACATGACCTTAGACTTGGATGTGCTGATCTGCATCCTGGCTGCCTCACACTCAGCTGCAAACCTCCCCAGTGCATGCTGCAGGCCACAGCCAGATGAAGCCAACAAGACCACATCATCTGCTGAAAGCAGTGACGCAATCCTGAGGTCACCAAACTGGACCCTCCCTGCCCCTTGGCTACACATAGCAATTCTGTCCTGAAAAGTTATTAACAGAATCAGTGACAAAGGGCAGGCCTGGCAGACCCACGAGTCTGACTTACTACTGACAGTGCAAACCAAGCTCTCACTCTGTTTGCACAGAGTGAACCCCCATACCCCAGGACCTCCTAGGAGACACAGTTGTATGCCTTTTCCAAGTCCACAAAACACAAGTAGACTGGTTCAGCAAACTCCCATGTATTGAAGTATACATTGGATTTTATTATTTGTAACGCATGCACCATGATCCACAAATATTTCGCTATCCATAAATATGTATTTCCAAAATTTATGCTGTGTAAAATATCCACAAAAATACAGAGTGGTTTTGCACATTTGTGGATCATATCCTGTATATTTGTGGGTCGCGTTACATTTGTCAATTGCTACATTGGCAGGTGGCGTCTGGAAAAAAATCATCCACGCCCATACAACAGGAAACAACAATAAGGAGGACGGAATTAAACAATATTATTAATCTATAAATATGACACAAAATTAGAAAGCAGTTAAGATATATAATATCTTTAATCCATCCATCCATCCATCTTCTACCACTTTTCCGGGTCGGGTCATGGGGGCAGCAGTCTAAGCAGGGAAATCCAGACTCCCATCTCCCCGGCCATTTCATCCAGCTCCTCTGGGGGAATCCCGAGGCGTTCCAAGGCCAGCTGAGAGACATAGTCTCTCCAGCATGTCCCAGGTCTTCCCCAGGGCCTCCTCCCAGTGGGACATGCCTGGAACACCTCACCAGGGAGGCGTCCAAGAGGCATCCTGACCAGATGCCGAGCCACCTCATCTGGCTCCTCTCAATGCGGAGGAGCAGCAGCTCTACTCTGAGTCCCTCCCAAATGACCGAGCTTCTCACCCTGTCTCTAAGAGACCTCATTCTTTCAGTCACTACCCACAGCTCATGACCATAGGTGAGGGTAGGAACGTAGATCGACTGGTAAATCGAGAGCTTTGCCTTTTGACTCAGCTCCTTCTTCACCATGACAGACCGATGCAGCGCCTGCATCATTGCTGATGCCGCAGCGATCCCCCTGTCGATCTCCTGGTCCATCCTTCCCTCACTCGTGAACAAGACCCCAAGAAACTTAAACTCCTCCGCTTGGGGAAGAACCTCCAGTTGAGGACCATGGCCTCAGATTTGGAGGTGCTGATTCTCATCCCAGCCGCTTCACACTCGGCTGTGAACTGCTCCATAGAGAGCCGAAGGTTATGGTCCGATTAAGCCAACAGAACCACATTATCTGCAAAAAGCAGAGACCTAATCCTGAGGTAACCAAACTGGACATCCTCAACGCTCTGCCTGCGCCTAGAAATTCTGTCCATAAAAGTTATGATCAGAATCGGTGAGAAAAGGCAGCCCTGGCGGAGTCCAATCCTCACCAGAAACGAGTCCGACTTACTGCCGACAATGTGGACCAAGCTCTGACACTGGTCGTACAGGGATTGAACAGCTCTTATAAAGAAGCCCAGCACCCCATACTCCCAGAGCACTCCCCAAAGGACTCCCCCAGGGACACGGTCGAATGCCTTCTCCAAGTCCACAAAGCTCATGTAGACTGGTTGGGCAAACTCCCACGCACCCTCCAGGACCCTGCCGAGAGTATAGTGCTGGTCCACTGTTCCACGGCCAGGGCGAAAACCACACTGCTCCTCCTGAATCCGAGGTTCGACAATCCGGCGGACCCTCCTCTCCAGGAGCCCCAAATAGACTTTACCAGGGAGGCTGAGGAGTGTGATCCCCTATAGTTGGAACACACCCTCCGGTCCCCCTACTTGAAGAGGGGGAAACCACCCCGGTCGGCACTGCCCCCCATGTCAACGCAATGCTGCAGATGCGTGTCAACCAGGACAGCCCTGCAACATCTAGAGCCTTGAGGAACTCCGGGTGGATCTCATCCACCCCCGGGCCCCGGCCACCGAGGAGCTAGGGGATTCCCCTCCAAGTCCCCAGACTCTACTTCCTCATTGGAAGGCGTGTCGGTGGGATTGAGGAGGTCCTCGAAGTATTCCTTCACCCACCCACAACATCCCAAGCTGAGGTCTGCAGCGTCCCATCCCCACCATAAAGTGTTGATGCTCTGCCGCTGTTCCGCCCTAAGCTGCCGGATGGTGGACCAGAATCTCCTCAATCCGTCTGGAAGTCATTCTCCATGGCCTCGCCAAACTCCTCCCACACCCGGGTTTTTGCCTCAGCAACCACCAAAGCCACGTTCCGCATGGCCCACTGGTACTCATCAGCTGCCTCTGGAGTCCCACGGGCCAAAAAGGCACAATAGGACTCCTTCTTTAGCTTAACAGCATCCCTCACTGCCAGTGTCCCCCAGCGGGTTTGGGGATTGCCACTGCGACAGGCATCGACCACCTTATGGCCACAGCGCCGGTCAGCCGCCTCCACAATGGAGGCGCGGAACATGGCCCATTCGGACTCAATGTCCCCCACTTCCCCCGGGACATGGACAAAGTTCTGCTGGAAGTTGGACTTGAAGCTCCTTCTGACAGGGGATTCCGTCAGATGTTCCCAGCAGACCCTCACTATACGCTTGGGTCTGCCAGGCCTGACCGGCTTCCTTCCCCATCAGTGGAGCCAACCCACCACCAGGTGGTGATTGGTTGACAGCTCCACCCCTATCCTCACCCAGATGTCCAATAAATGTGGCTGCAAGTCCAATGACACGACCACAAAGTCGATCATTGAACTGCGGCCTAGGGTGTCCTGGTGCCAAGTGCACATATGGACACCCTTATGTTTGATCATGGTGTTCATTATGGACAATCCATGACGAACACAGAAGTCCAATAAGAAAACATCACACTGTAAAACCTAACAGCACTTCTTAATAATAGAAGTAAGTTAATATAACTTCATTTTGCCTACAAGTTGGATTCACTCATTTCCACTAATTTGACTTTACTCAAAAATTAATCGTTGAAGTAGTAACTCAGTTCTTTTGAGTGTACTTAGATTTTTAAGTTGGGGTGATATAATTCCAGTTTGTTGCAGTAATTCATTTCCTCTGAGTTGACTTCACGATCACTACAAAAACAATGAATCAGTCCAAATAATTATGCTCCTTTAAAATTATATAAATTTAATAGCCTTGTCTGTAATTATTTAACTGATTAGTCAACCCACACATAATTAATCGACATACAGTCGGCGTAGACATTGCGTGACGTGGGCAGAGTCTGCGTGTGGGAAAACAAACTGCAATGTTGTGAAAAATTGTGCAAAAAATCTGACACATCAGCGGGGAAAATAAGTATTGAACGCGTCAACATTTTTCTCAGTAAATATATTTCTAAAGGATCTATTGACATGAAATTTACACTAGATGTCGGTAACAACCCAAGTAATCCACACATAGAAAGAAATCAAAACAAATAAGTACATAGATTAAGTTGTGTGAAATAAAGTGAAATGACACAGGGAATAAGTATTGAATACGCTTACTGAAATTTATTTAATACTTAGTAGAAAAGCCTTTGTTGGTAATGACAGCTTTAAGACACCTCCTGTATAGAGAAACTAGACGCATGCATTGCTCAGGTGTGATTTTGGCCTATTCTTCCACACAAACTGTCTTCAAATCTTGATGTTTATAGGGCCTCTCCTATGAACCCTATTCATCACAATCGCGATGGATTAAAAAACAGTACTGTGACAAGCTATGCAAATATACATCCAGCATCATTGGTCTACAGGGGAGTGGGCTGTACCAGGAGCTGCACAGAAAAGGCTATTACCTAACACCTTTCTGCATATGTTAATCATCCAAGGGCAGGACTGACAATTAAATACACCACCACACCCTTAAAATGTATAACACTCTGGAGACACATCCTGTACGTCTCCAAGAGTTTTTCCTCTGACTCGATATCAACATGCTATAAAACCACACAGCAGAAAAAAAAAACATCAAGACCACAACTCTCCAACTTTCAAAAACAGTCAGAACTGAGCCAGCAGAACTTTAACATGAAACAAGAAAAAGCTGTAAGGTCCTTTTTGGTCAGAGACTTTCTCATGATGGTGGGTAAATCTAGGATGGCTCTTCTGATCCTCATGACTTCTTGTGTGCATATTAAAATGGGGCAGATATGTGGAGGTGGAGACTCATTGATAACACTCTAGGTAAATTGTAAATTGAACACTATAAGAGTTAATAAACATTAACACTGTAAAAACAACACTCACTGCACACTGTAAAGTGTTAAAGGTAACACTGAATGGTGTGGACCCATATAGACACCAAGCAGTGTTAATTTAACACTGGCACATTTGCTGTGTAGGTTAAATGTTGTCGCAACTAGAGTGTAATAATAAATCTTAAAGGAAGAAAACTGAGTAAATAAAACTTAAATAGTAGCATTTACATAAGGAGGATGCATTTATGTTATTGTTACTCAAGTAATTTAAATCAGACTAATGAATGCAGCTGATGCTCTTAACTTGATTTAACTAAATTGCTTAAATTATGAATACTGTACTTAAGTTACTTTTACTTAATACAAAAAATATTTTTACTTTAATTGTTTAAGTTCATTAGCTTAAATGATTTAAGGCAATCGGTTTCCTCAAACAGTTTGAGTTGAACTAACTAGTCAGGTTTTACAGTGCACTCGAGTTCAGTTCGGGGGGGCATTCCTCCCAATCACAGATGAGAGCAGGTTCACCCTGAGCACATATGACAGACGTGAAAGGGTTTGGAGAAGCTGCGGAGAACATTATGCTGCCTGTAACATTGTTCAGCATGACCGGTTTGGTGGGGGGTCAGTGATGGTCTGGGGAGGCATATCCATGGAGGGACACATAGACCTCTACAGGCTAGACAACGGCACCTTGACAGCCATTAGGTATTGGGATGAAATCATTGGACCCATTGTCAGATCCTACTCAGGTGCAGTGGGTCCTGGGTTCCTCCTGGTGCACGACAATGCCCAGCCTCATGTGGCGAGAGTATGCAGGCAGTTCCTGGAGCATGAAGGAATGGATACCATTGACTGGCCCCCATGCTCGCCTGACCTAAATCCAATGGAACACCTCTGGGACATTATGTTTCGGTCCATCCGACGCCACCAGGTTGCAGACTGTCCAGGAGCTCAGTGATGCCCTGGTCCAGATCTGGGATGAGATCCCCCAGGACACCATCCATCATCTCATTAGGAGGATGCCCTGACATTGTCAGGCATGCATACAAGCACATGGGGGCCATACAAACTACTGAGTACGATTTTGAGTTGCTGCAATGAAATTTCGGCAAAATGGACTAGCCTACCATATCATTCTTTCACTTTGATTTACGGGGTGTCTTTGAATTCAGCCCTCTGTAGGTTGATCATTTTCATTTCCATCAAATGATGTGGCATCCATTCGTTCCTAACACATTTCCCAGTCCATATCAGTATAGATATACAGCATGATTTTTTCCCCATTGAGATCTGATGTGTTTTCAAAGTGTTCCTTTAATTTTTTTGAACAGTATATATATATATGTGTGTGTGTGTGTGATTATTATATATTTCTATGATATTACACGACTACGTATTTGTACACGACCAGCTGTGAAAGTACTTTGTTAGTTGTTGCGCATGACTCGCCGTGAGTCTGACCAATCAGCGCTGGAACCACTATAGTTCGAACTACGGAAGTCCCAACTAACTAGAGAAGGGTCCAGCTGCAGACGCCTGTAGAGTGGAGCTCCACCGGAAATACGTCACCTCCACAGGAAATACGTGTTTTAAGGGGCGTAAAGTGGATCTCATGATCTTTACGGACGTAAAGTGGAGCTCCACAGGAATCACGTGACCAAACTGTGTGTTACAGCGGAATTTCAGTTGTAAAATTCTCAAAAAGTATGTTTTTGTTCATTTATACGCTAGAGAAATTATATATATATATATACACACACACACACAAACATATTGCCCATATTGATAGGATAGCATCTTGCAGTTGATGGAGATTTGTGGGATGCACATCCAGGGCACGAAGCTCCCGTTCCACCACATCCCAAAGATGCTATATTGGGTTGAGATCTGGTTACTGTGGGGGCTATTTTAGCACAGTGAACTCATTGTCATGTTCAAGAAACCAATTTGAAATGATTCAAGCTTTGTGACATGGTGCATTATCCTGCTGGAAGTAGCCATCAGAGGATGGGTACATGGTGGTCATAAAGGGATGGACATGGTCAGAAACAATGCTCAGGTAGGCCGTGGCATTTAAACGATGCCCAATTGGCACTAAGGGGCCTAAAGTGTGCCAAGAAAACATCCCCCACACCATTACACCACCACCACCAGCCTGCACAGTGGTAACAAGGCATGATGGATCCATGTTCTCATTCTGTTTACGCCAAATTCTGACTCTACCATTTGAATGTCTCAACAGAAATCGAGACTCATCAGACCAGGCAACATTTTTCCAGTCTTCAACTGACCAATTTTGGTGAGCTCGTGCAAATTGTAGCCTCTTTTTCCTATTTTTAGTGGAGATGAGTGGTACCCGGTGGGGTCTTCTGCTGTTGTAGCCCATCCGCCTCAAGGTTGTGCGTGTTGTGGCTTCACAAATGCTTTGCTGCATACCTCGGTTGTAACGAGTGGTTATTTCAGTCAAAGTTGCTCTTCTATCAGCTTGAATCAGTAGGCCCATACTCCTCTGACCTATAGCATCAACAAGGCATTTTCGCCCACAGGACTGCCGTATACTGGATGTTTTTCCCTTTGCACACCATTCTTTGTAAACCCTAGAAATGGTTGTGCGTGAAAATCCCAGTAACTGAGCAGATTGTGAAATACTCAGACCGGCGCGTCTGGCACCAACAACCATGCCACGCTCAAAATTGCTTAAATCACCTTTCTTTCCCATTCTGACATTCAGTTTGGAGTTCAGGAGATTGTCTTGACCAGGACCACACCCCTAAATGCACTGAAGCAACTGCCATGTGATTGGTTGATTAGATAATTGCATTAATGAGAAATTGAACAGGTGTTCCTAATAATCCTTTAGGTGAGTGTAGATCACAATGTGCTAATGAGAAAGTGGACCCCTCCTCAATCTCCCAAGGAATGGGCTACAGTGTTTCAAGTTGTTGTTCCGTGTAACCACAGAAATCACGTGTTAGCCTTAGCTCACGACCACCCGTGCTCTGGTCACCTAGGGGTTAGGAAGACTCTCGCCCGCATAATGTAGTGTTTTTATTGGCTGGGAATAAACTCCGATATAAAGAAGTATTGTCATTCGTGCCACACTTGCCAGTTGATTGGGAAGCCCAATCAAACAATTCCCCCCGCTCCCCTGTGCTCAGTCCCAGTGATTGGGGAACCGTTCGAGTATGTCTTTATCGATTCTGTGGGTCCATTACCCAGAACTCGTTCGGGGAATAGCTACCTTTTGACCTTAATGTGTGCCACCACCCATTATCCTGAAGCGATACCTGTGCGGAGCTTGAAAACAAAAGGTGTGGTAAAAGCACTAATAAAATTTTGCACGACATTCGGTCTACTGAGGTATATACAGTCTGACCAAGGTTCGAATTTTATTCCCGGTTGTTTTCGCAGGTGATACGTGAACTAAACTTTCAGCACTGTTTTTCCAGTGCTTATCACCCGGAGTCCCAGGGGGCCCTGGAGCGTTTCGTTTAAGACTATGCTGCGTACCTACTGTTTAGAGGCAGGGAAAGACTGGGACAAGGGGGTACCTTCGCTTTTATTTGCTATTCGTGATACCGTGCAGGAGTCCACTGGTTTCAGTCCAGCTGAACTCGTCTTCGGGCATACTGTGCGCGGCCCTTTAAAGATGCTACAGGAGCAGTGGTTGTCCCCGAGTCCACCTCCTCAGGCTAAGAATGTGTTGAGCTTTGTAAAGTCTCTGCGTGAGCGCCTTGTTGCAGCCAGGGAATTGGCCAAGCGCTTGTTAAGTTCGTCACAGGAGGTGATGAAAGCTCGTTTTGATAGGAAAGCCAGAGAAGGAACTTTCCAGGAGGGAGATTACATGTTGGTCCTTTTACCGCTGCCTGGCTCGTCTCTTCAAGCTCTTCAAGTTTTCCGGTCCCTACAGAATACCGGAAAAAGTAAGTCCCACCAATTATATAATCAAAACTCCAAACCGAAAGCAGAAAACTCGCATGTGTCACGTAAACATGTTGAAACCTTACGTTGATCGTGCTGACCCCGCTCCTTCGTCCGCTCCTATTCCGCTCCCCTCTGCCGTGGTTACTGTGCCGGTGCATGAGTATTTGTCCGAACTCGATGATCTGCACCTTGGGAGGAATTGTTGCCATGCGCTTGCCTGCTCAACTCAGAAGCCCTTAAAACCCTCGAGGGAAGGCTTGCTCACTTACCCAGAGATGCCCAATCGGATATCCAAGCCCTAGTGCATAAGTCTCCGCCTCTATTCTCCGACACCCCTTCACAGACCCCTGTTTTGGAGCATGACATTGATGTTGGAGATCATATTCCCATCAAACAGCACCCCTATCGCGTTAGTCCTCATAAGCGAGTACTACTAAAGAAGGAGACTGATTACCTACTGGAAACAGGTGTTGCCATTGCCAGTTCCAGTCCCTGGAGTTCACCCTGTTTGCTTGTCCCAAAACCCGATGGTACATTTTATTTCTGCATGGACTATAGGAAAGTAAACGCGGTAACCAAACCCGTAAGAACTCAAGTTATCTGGTCTGTGGATTGTCAATCTGCCTTTGACTCGGTTAAGTCTCTGCTCTCTAGTTCCCCTGTTTTAGCTACCCCCGATTTTGGGAAACCCTTCAAATTAGAAGTAGACGCTCGTGGTACTGGACACCAACAGCATACTGAAAACTGTCTTTCTTCAGGAGGATGATGCAGGCTTAGACCACCCTATCTGTAAATTTATTAAACATCAGTTGGCTTATAGCACAATAGAAAAGGAAGCCCTCGCTCTGTTACTTCAGTTGCAGCATTTTGAGGTTTACGTGGGAGACAGTACCAAGCCGGTTGTTGTTTTCACCGATCATAATCCCCTCATGTTCTTAAATAAAATGTGTAACACTAACCAACACGTCATGCACTGGTCCCTTATCATACAAGCATTTAATTTGCAGATCGTCCACAAGAAAGGCGCCAGTAACCTCGTGGCTGATGCACTTTCACATACGTGACTTTTGTAAATTTGTTGTGGGGAAAGGTTTATGTAATGTGTGCAGTTATCTGTGATTGTGAAACCTATGAGGTTCACACTTGTGGGGGGGGTTACGCGCCACTGTTTGTCAAGCTCCGCCCACGGCCAGGTCCACTCCGTTGCTCCACCTCCCCGTCCAGACCCCGCCCATGACTCCCCGCAAGACCATCCGTCACTTCCGTCCGGCCAAGGTGAAAAACCTGGCAGCAAGGAACTTCGGAAGCTCTGCTCATTTTTCAGATTATTGTTGGTTTTCTTTCTTCACTATTTTTTTTTTCTCTAATTTGTTTTTTTTTTTCAATAGCTCCTACGCTGTAGGAGCCTGCAACCCAAAACCTGGTGCCAATTGTAATACTACCTCAACCCTATAAGACACAGCAACTTTTGTTTGTATCCTTTCAAGCACTATATATGTATTCTTATTGTGAATTTGTGTCACCCTAATGATATTCAATGTTAATAAAACCCACTATATAGCACCTCTAAGAAATTTTCAGAAAGTCACATCCCACACCTCCCCTAGTCAGACGACTAAGTGACTGCACCTGTCCCGCTGCCTATAATACCCGGATCGCCCCCACATTCTGTGTCAGGTATTGTTGTTTTCATGTGACCTACTGAGCTTTTATTCTGTGTTCTCAGCATCTCCTGTGCCTTACCTTTATAGCTCCCGTCCTTCCAAGTCCCCGCTTCCCTCGGACCTTGCTCATCAACACATTCTCACACCCGGCGCGTAAAAAACCGACGCATGGTCAGAGCCCTTTGGTACTGAAGGACTCCTTCAGTGTCTAATTCAGACGCATGCGATGTTTGAATTTTTTGCTCACAACTAGTCCTGGGACAAAAAATTGAAATCAGGACCGTAGCATCCACAAATTGCTTAGGTAAGTTGTTGGAGACACTCCTTATCATTCTGATGTGTATAGAGGTACAAATACATAAGAATTAAGTCCGGACCCCAAATATTTGTCCCATGATGCATTGCAACTCAAACGTCCAAAAACCGCATGCGTCTGAATTAGACACTGAAGGAGACCTTGTGCATCACTTAATGGCACCAAAGGGCTCTGACCATGCCTCGGTTTTTCACGTGCCGGGTGTAAGAATGTTATATTCCACTTGCTGAACACCCCCCCCCCCCCCCCAAATCCTCTGTCTCTTGTTTTCTTTCCTCGATGCTGCTTTTGTTACCTGTCATCAGTCCCATAGAAGGGCAAGTTTGCCGTTGTTTTTTTCAGTCGAAAAAAACACTCCCCCCCCTGTGCAGCGACTGTTACAACCTCTCACCACGAAGGAGCATATCAAATTCTTCATAGGAAAGAGATTGCATTCGGAAATTTTCGACAAAATATCCAGAAGGTATTTATGTAATTAGACAATATTTTTTGACACAGCTGACATTGTGTGATTCGGAGGCAGAGTGGAACAAGAAAGACTGCTGAATAGACAAACGGAACAGCACAGATGTTGCGCGTGTCATCAAATGAAAGCTGTAATCTGCGCTTATGGAAAAACGTGGCAGAACAACAACTGGGACAAAAAAAAAAAGGGCATAGTCTAACGTCATTTCTCACAGGGTGAACTATACAAGCCTGTCAACTTAGGCATAGCGTGATATCCTTTCCCACAGGGTGTACGTACTGTAGCCTACATCCATACAGGGAGCGATGTCAAGCTGTGTTTCTCGTACTGGCAACACTGAACAAACTGCTTATATGGATGTTACTGAATCTTAATTCTGTTCCTTCCTTAAGCAAAAGTGAAACATGGACTATTAGGTATTTCACCAACAAAGCTAAAGCGCGCTAGATCCTAATCAGATCCTACCTGGGAATACTTTTAGAAAGAAGGTGACGACGGAACAATATTACCGTTTTCGGTAAAATCCTTGTTTATATATTATTATTTGTAAAATAATAGTCTAATAAAAAGTGATTGTTCTGCGTTTTCCACCCGTTAGTACCATACAATTATTAGCCTAATAATACACAACAAGTAATTAGTTGCCTCAAATTCAATGTTTATTTTTCTTGAAAATGTTTATGGGTCGTTTTCAGTATGCTGTTGGTGTCCTTGGAAGCCTATAGTGATTTAAATTTCATACAAATGTTGCAAAACAGTTTTATTCTGAAAGGGTACACACCGTTTACTGCATTCCAGTCAAATGTAGCCGAATCAAATATAGCCTCATTTAGTCTCTGTTCAATTCTTCTGTTTTGTAGCTATTAATCTGATGAGCTGATGCTTAGAAAGTCATGCTGAAATAAAAATGTTTTTAATAGTTTTCAACGGGTGCATCCTTTTCCAAAATACAGCCATTATAGAAATACTAGTAATGGAATGATGATTGATTTATGAGTAGGCTACATAGGTCAAGTTCGGGAGCAGGTTTCGTTACCACACCCATCACACAATGAAACACTTCAGGGTCCCATTTTGGCAACCCCCCAGGCTGACATGCAGTCCCGTCCCACTCTCCAGAAATAGTTGTCTACCTGCCACAGCCAGGTGTTACATGCGCGTCCCCGTGGGCAAGTCCAGTTGCTTGGGTCCTCAGCTATGAGGATCCTGCGAGCCGGAAAGAACCCTCAGGGAATCGCGCCACATGGCCATAATACCGTAACTGACGCTCCCTCACAATGCAGGTACTCACAATGCACAATACTCATCATATCAATAGGGGAGAGCAGGGATGATTGTAACGGGTTAGTTGTAACACATTTTTTTCAAATCAGGAATGAAATAACTCACTCTGCACATGGTCAATTTAGTGTTTATTTCACATGGGAAGAAGGAGCACCCTGTACCACACTCAGATTTGTAAGGAAAAAAATAAATATTAGGTAAGAAAGTAATGTTTTCGACTTTATATTTGTGATAGTACTGCAAGCTTTGTACTTACATAATTCAAAGTTAAATCATTTTTATTACATGCCTATGCAAGTATCTCTTATACAAGTTGTGAGCGCTAATATTCTTGCTCTTAGCTGCAAGGTCAACTTATCCCTGGCTACCAAAGTCTGGGATAGTTGAAAATATATTTGTCCAGCTGCCCACCAGGCCACTTCTCAAGTCCAGGAAACTTCTGCATTGTGTGTGTGGAACATTTCAAAGTCAAAGGAAAATTGAGTGAAATGCATAGACCAGGGGTGGGGAACCCGATCCATGGAGAGCCGTTGTGGGTTTTTGGGATGACCTCTCAATCAGCCAATAACAGTGGGTCCCTGGGACTGGGATTGAGAACCACTGTTTTATTATTGGCTAATTGAGGCATCATCCTAAAAACCCGCACCCATAGCAGCTCTCAGAGGAACAGGTTCCCAACCCTGGCATAGACTGTCCAAGATGGGCCCATCAAGCCAGTACACCAGGAGGAGTTCAATACACCTGTCAGCTCTGTGATTCTGATGGTGACTAACACACACACACACACACACAGTTATTCACTTATTAAAATTTGTGCAGTTGCGCATTTTGTTTGGTTTTATCATGATCACTGATATTAGTTGTACACATATGTGTCATGGATCCGGGCGGATCGGGCGCGAGAACGTGGCGCAGTGCAAACAGAAAAGGTGGACGACCCACTGGCGGCTCCAAGAACAAAAACAGGGTTTATTGAACAAAACAGAAAACACTGCGGACACAGCAAAATCAAAGGACCATGAGGGGTCAACAACTAAAGGGGATTAACAAAGAATAAATAACAAAAACCAAATACACATCTAACACTGAGAATATCAAAACCATCTAACATCGCAACCACCAAACAACAACAACGAACCACTGGGGAACTGAACAGAAGCAGGAACTAAAACACTAAGGGGTAATGAGACTAACACAGGACAGGTGAGGCTAATTAACAAAGACCAGGGAAACGGGGCACAGGTGAAACTAATAAACTCAAAGGAACTAAACACAGGGAAACTAAGAACTAACCAAGGACACAGAAACTAACACTGGGGAATTACAGACAGGTAAAGACAAGCAGGGGCACAAGGAACAAAGCTAAAAACCAAATACAAAATCACCAGATACAATAACTAGAAAAACTCAAATGAAACACTAGGGAGCAAAATATAAAAACAGAGGAGGCAGGATTTGAACACAGGACAAGAATCACAATCAACCACATGCTCAACACATTGAGCCATGTGGCCAGACAGATAACAGGAGAGAACATAGACCAGTGGTGGCCAATCTTATCCGCAAAGGGCCGGTGTGTGTGCGGGTTTTCGCTGCAACTCCCTAATTAGATTACTAATTAGAGGACTGATTGGCTGAAGAGTCCTCACACCTGGGTTTGAACAGCTGACCTACAGGTTATCCCAAAAACCTGCACACACACCGGCCCTTTGCGGATACGATTGGCCACCGCTGACATAGACTAACACGAAGAACGGGATGACCAGCAACACCTGCTGGCCAAACGGGGAAGGGACACAGAGTGGGACAACCAGGGCTGACCCTGACACATAAGCATACATACCCACAGTTCTTGTTAAACCAAAAAAATAAGAATAAAAACAATTTTTCAACATCAATTTTGTTACATTTAACCCAGGGCTGGTTTACAACTATCACTGACTTTTCACACACACCGTCAAAATAGTAAATTAGGGTGACCAGATAATCCATGTCATCCTGGACACCTTGAGCTACTTCAGGTTTTACAAACTACCTTAAAACCGAAAGGCTCCTGTGCTTGGTTAAATAGTTCAGTTCTTCTCGTGCTTTGACAGGTTTGTTTCTTTGACTGAAAGACTCATCCAGCTGTTCACATTAACATTAGTGACACGTGCATGATTATAGGAGACTGACCAATTAGCACACAGCAAGAACTCGGTACTTAAGTGAAATCCAGGTCCTTTTAATTGAAATGGTAGGTTGCAAATGCTGTCCTAGCTCAAAGTGTCTGGGATGACATGGATTATGTGGTCACCCTAAGTAAATGATTTTGCTCCCACATTCCGCTTATAGGACAGTTTTTTAAATGAGGCGTGGCCAGGTGCATTGCTATTTTAAAGCAGCGCAATGTCATTGCACTTTTGACCAACAAAAACCCCATCTAATGTCAGTGGCGCATTGTTAGATTGTATTTAACAGAATACCTATTAATCAGAATTAAGCATGTACTGTAAGTGAAAGGGCATTTGGATTACTGAAAACGCACTTCAGATATTTAGATAAGTTATGTAGCCTGTGGGGCTGTGTAAGGGTTTAGTTTATTATGCTAATGGATGGGTGTGGAGGCGTGCAGGTATAAAAGAGCCAGGAACCAATTGTTTGGGCAGGTTTCGGGGGGGGGGGGCGATGGAAACAGTGACGGCCGACTGTTTCTTGTTTGTGTGAGAGCACGCCTCAGCCTTGGTAGTATTTTTTATAAGATAAGAAAAGAATACTTTTAATAGTATATTTTATTAAAGTGGTCTTTTTCTGTTTTTTGTATGGACTGCCATGTGTGCCTGTTGGATGAAATAAAGGTTTATTGTAAAAGGTACGTGGTTAGTTATTGAAATGTTTGTAATGCAGCCATTTGCATATGCTAAGTGTGGTTTTTGTTTGGTTATAGTTTGCCGCTGCTCTTTATGATTTAGTTTGTATGGTTTCCTTTGTTAGTCTACAGCGTGAGTAGTCGAAGGGGGGCGTGGTCCGGGCGGACTAACTTTTACTTCTTTGTTTTTGTTGTCTTTTGGTTTTGTGTGTTAGCACTGCTAATGGGCCAACTGGGTTTTTGCAAAGTCATACTGGCATACGTTTGAAGGGTTTATCGGTACATTTGCAGTGTCACAGAGTATGAATTAATGTGCATGTGTGGAACACGTGTATTTGAGAGAGACATGTTCAGTGTGTTAAATGCCTATGTGTGACCACGCGGAAGCTAACCCGATGAATTATGGCCAGTACTATTAAATGTGGAGCAGTGCTAACTGTTTGTTTTTTGTTTTGTGCAAATATTACTCTCTTTTTGTAATAAAGAACCAATTTGTGTATTTGTATCTGTGGTTTGGATATTGTCAATCCTCTGTTCAGTTTACATGAGGAAGAGAAGCATCAAGCTTTGTCTTTATTAAGAAAGTATAGTTCATTGTTTGCTAAAAGTGATACGGATGTTGGTTGTACAACTCTGATTCAGCATGAAATTCCATTGTTGGACGAGAACCCAGTATGACAACCATATAGGTGTATTCCATTTTTACAGTATCAGTTGGTCAAATCTCACATTAAACAACTGTTAGAAGGACAAATTATTAGGGAAAGTTGTAGTCCCTATTCATCCCCCATTGTATTAGTGCAGAAGAAAGATGGTGGGATTAGGATGTGTTGATTATCGGCAGTTAAATGCAAAGACTCGGAAAGATGCTTTTCCCTTGCCAAGAATTGAGGAATCCCTTGATGCCCTTACAGGTGTCCAGTGGTTTTCCACATTGGATCTGGCCAGTGGGTATAGTCAGGTAGAGGTAGCTGAAAAGGATAAAGTGATGACTGCCTTTTGTACTCCATTTGGCTTGTATGAATTTAACAGTATGGCATTTGGATTATGTAATGTGCCAAGTTGGGATAAGATCTTTATCATTTTGGAAGCCATTAAGAAAAAAATGCTCTTCTTGTTTTATCCTGTTCATTTTGTGTTTAAATGCTAAAAAAAAACCCACAAATGTATTTAGGTGTAATTTTGGGGGGGCCTGGAACCAATCAATTGGTTTTCCATTATTTCTTATGGGAAAAAATCGATCAAAACTCGAACTTTTTAGGATTCGATCCGGAGTCCGGAGCGGATTAAGTTTGAGAACCGAGGTACCACTGTATATATATTTCATGGGCTTCGCCGCCATTAAATCCAAGGGGGACATTTCATAATTATTCATTTGGATGCCCACACATTTAACATAAAATATTAGTTTTATGCCAGTGTGTCCCCCCCACATTCAAAATGCTTCTGACACCCCTGATATATTTACATTTGCACTCCATGAGGACCCTCAGTGCCAGGATGCGGTCGATGGTAGACTTCTTAGGCGTAAAACCAGACTGCTCCGGTCGCTGATAAGCAAGCAAATGATCACAATCCTGTTAAGGATGACCCTAGCAAGGACCTTACCCGGCACTGAGAGCAGTGTTATCCCCCTGTAGATGCCACAATCCTGGTGATTGCCTGTTCCTTTTCAGATAAGATCAACAAGTCCAGTTTTCCAGTCAGTTGGGATGATACCCATCTCCCAAATGGAAGCAAAGATTGCCTGCAATGCTATGAGGACAGCCTTACCACCGGCCTGGAGAAGCTCATCCCGGACACCACAGATCCCTGCGGCCTTCCCTACCCCAAGCTGGTTCATAACCCATGCGTTTGCAGTAGCTTCAAAACAACTGCATTTGTGAACTCAGTGCCAACTACCAAACAGCCCAATAAATTCCTGCATATCTAAGGCACTTGGTGGTTTTGTTTTTAAGGAAATGACGGCATGATTGTTCAAAACTTACGTTAACTTTTACTTTTGTGTCTGTATATTTGATGTGTGCTTTAACTGCGGTATATGGTATGAAAATGACCAGATATCTCTTTCCATCTTCTATTCACAGGGGCCAGTCAGGGAAAGCAGAGTCACCTGTGCCTAGCTGCGCTTCCAATGAGTCAGGAAGATCAAAAGGTTTCATTTTGGACTTCACAGGTGGAGTACGGGATGACAGGTAATTTACTGAATGTTAGAGCATGACTGCAGGTGCTGAACAAACTGAACAAACCAGTGCAGTGACCGAGATCATCATCTCTAGCTGACTTGTTCAAAACAATCAAATCATTCATGAATGACACAAGCTTAGACTACACTACATCTCATATTATCTTAATATGTGCACTGTTTCAGGTGGACAGCCTGTGTCCTGTCCAGTAACTTTATTGGATGAATTTTACTGGAAGATGTCATTTAAACATACGGTGCCCACACAATGTCTTTGGACACTTGATTAATTCTGTAAAAATGTTGCATTTTTGTTGGTTTCATAACAAAAGTCCATTGAGAAGCAATGCTTAACATCTGCACACAACTTCTTTTTATTCTTTCTGTTAAGTGACATTTTGACTGACTCGTTCAGCTCTGTTCTTGCCATTTTGCTATTAATCGCAGCTGTAGTCATTGGCTGCCAAAGGGATACTAAACACAAATGTTTAGTGTTTTATTTTATTGCAAAGATGTTATTAGTTAAAAATCACCCAGTGAGATTGCTTGGGAAAGACCCTTTTAACTCAGAACAGCTGTTTTAGAGCAATAATTTGGGCTTCAATTTTTTACTATTTGAATGTAATGTTACTTACAACTACTGTGTCACGCCCACATGGGCGGGACATGACAGCTGTGGACGATCACCTCTGATTAGCTCCGCTTCTTAAGCAGATCTACCGCTACCAGCGTCGTGAATTATTGTTGCCATTTACCAGAACTCTACCAAGCATTCTTTTGTCGCTCCCATTGCCCTGCCCTGCCCTGCCCTGCCCGCCTCACCCGACCTCCCTACCTGACCCACTCCCCTCATCCCCGCTTCCCTGTCGTCTTCTCATCCCGTGTTCTTCTGTAGGACTGACTTCCCCGGCTCCCGGTCTCTGGCGATCAACCCGACCACGATTCTTGCTCTCTTCTGGCTTTGTTTATCGGCTCCTTAATAATAATCCTGCTGGTTTCCCGCAATCAGGGATCTGTCTCCTACTCGCATTCTGTTCATTACATACTGGTTGTTTCAAATGTGGTTATTTTTTTTGTAAACAAATGAATAAAGTAATGAGTGATAATGTTTGTGATTGTTATGAAACCAATATATTTGCAGTAGTTCTACTGAATTAAGCAAGCATTCCAAGACTTTCTGTAAGCACTGTACAATTATAGGATGAGTGTGAGTGGATGGTCCATTTCCATGTTCTATTCACAGGGTGCAACTGGAGACACCTACAGCCAGCTGTGTGTCCATGGAGAGTAATCGGTTAAGCAGAGACAGGATGCAGTGTGACAGGTAGTTTTCCTGGCTTTTACACAACTGAACTGTGTGTCTGTATACTTAATATGTTTTTGACTGGAAAGTCTTCAGATGCATTAGAACTCATCTCTTTATTGTGGCTATAACTGTGTCTGTGTCATGGATCCGGGTGGTTCGGGCACGGGAACGAGGCATCAGACAGGCACACTGGCGGCTCCGAGACAGATGGGGTTTTAATCAAAACAGAATACACTACAAACACAAAACCAAAAGGACCACGCGGGGTCAAACAACTAAAAAGGGATTAACAAAACTAAATAACAAAACCCAAATACACATTAAACACTGAAAATATCTTTAAAAAAAAAAACCATCTAACATCCATGAAACATCACACGCAGAACACATACAGAACACAATGAACCACTGGTGAACTAAACAGAAGCAGGAACTAAAATACCAAAGAGGTAACGAGACTAACACAGGACAGGTGAGACTAATTAACAAAGACCAGGGAAACAGGGCACAGGTGAAACTAATAACTCAAAGGAACTAAAAACAGGGAAACTAAGAACTAACCAAGGAAACATAAACCAACACTAGGGAATTAAACAGGTAAAGACACAAGCAGGGGCACAAGGAACAAAACCAAAACCAACTACAACATCAGACACAAGAACTAAAGATACTCAAATGAAACACTAGGGAGCAAAATACAAAAACAGGAGGTGGGATTCAAACACAGGACAGAAGGATACACAGACAACCACATGCTCAACACATTGAGCCACATGACCAGACAGGTAACAGAGCAGAACAAAGACTAACATGAAGGACGGGATGACCAGCAACACCTGCTGGCCAAACGGGGAAGGGACATGGTAGGACCACAGCAGGGGCTGACCCTGACAGTCTGTGCCAGTGTGAGTTATAGGTATAATAAGGAGATGAACTGAACTGGAAAGTGTTTCTCCTGTCTACAGGGTCCAGCAGTCAGTAGAACCCAGCTCTATAAAGAAACATAGGTCTTTGGTTTTTGCACGCAGACTGAAGGTATCCTGTATAATTTTTTTCAAGCGCAAATCAACTGGAGTTTACTCACTATTTTTTACTGCTTTATTTAATGCTGATATGTCTTCTCTTTATCTCAGCTTCTTCAACAAACCTTGCAGAAGTTGCTGAGGGGAGATTTGGAACAGTTCACGGCACAGGTGTGTCGGAAATACCCAGAATGCTTCTACCATCAGCTACTACATGGTGATGCACTTATAATCGCTGAGGAGATGATGGAAAGTTGTGATGAAGAAAGGGCTCTGAAGATCACATTGCACACCCTGAGAGACATGAACCAGACAGACATTGCAGATTCACTGGAGAAAGAGGAGGAAAAAAGTGAGACAAGTGACCAAGATTTCTACAGATAATGCTTAAATGCTTCCTAATAACCCTGTAGGAATTTCTTTTGTCGTATCAGCGAACAAATCTAGAGCTCTGGAAATAATTAAGAGACCACTCTATATTTTATTTTTTAAATCTGCATTTGTAAATCCTTACTGTAAAAAGGAAAAAGTTAAGACAACTTACAATTTTAAGGCAACTTACTGCACTAGATTTTTGAGTTTTGAGGGCAGGCAAACTACGTTTTTAAGAAAAACACCTATTGTTATGCCAAGTAATTATTTTTGTTCAAATAATTTATCTTTCATAGCTATAAAAACTTCTAATGTTTAGTTGTACATACTAAGAATTGCTTCTTAGTATTGTTCCAACCTATTGTCTTTTCTTAAGATTTATCTTTCATATGTGTAAAGACTTAATTTGAGTTTAGCATGCTAAGGCTTCACCCACTGCAGTGCCCAAAAATGTGCTTCTTGGGCTTGAACTGGCAGTCTTTGGATCAGAGGCACAGAGGTTTAACCCACTGAGCTACATGCTGCCACCTCTGGACAATGATGCTGCCAAAACTCTGTAAACAGTGTTTTTGTGTTAGCACCTTATTCAGCTTATATTTCACACACCTGAGCATGGTTTTTGTGAGATAAGCCTCTCTTCATGGACCAAAGGTCACCAGTATCAGCACATGTGGGGGCCCTTGAGATAGACCTGTGACCCCCAGCTCCCTATAGGCACCACAACAGGTAGCTGCCCTTCACAGTCAAGTTTGCTGTCATTCCCCACAGGGATCCTCAAAATCTGTCTGTTATTATTTATTACTATCATGTTTAAAATAAACATGCTAATTGAACTGTTTTGTTATCTCCATTTATAATAATTATTTGGCACATATTTTGCTGTTTTTAATTCTTAGCATGTTTAACTCAAATTTAACATTTTTACGCATATGAAAGATAAATCATCTCGACAAAAGTGATTAAGTTGACACAACTTTTGTTTGTAATTCTTAGTATGCAAAACTAAAAATCATTTTTTATAGATATGAAAGATAGATTACCTGAATAAAAAATAATTAGTTGTCACAACAATAGGTGGTTTTCTTCAAAACTTAAAAGTTTGAGTCCTCAAACTCAAAAATCTAGTGCAGTAAGTTCCCTTGAAATTTTAGGTTGTCTTAACTTTTTCTTTTTTACAGTGCTGGTTTAATCACGGTTCTGCGGGCAGAAGGCTACACTGAGCAGCAGGTTGCTTCCAGGTTCAAAATTTCTAAGACACCAGTACACAAGAACAGGATAAAGCAGGAGACACTGGCAATGACCAAAAACCACCAGGGTGGAAGCGTCATTGTAATGCCAGAGATCACTGTGAACTTATCCAACAGTTTCTCATGAATCATTGGATGGAATCAAGTGACCTTCAAAAGGAATGGGAAACATTAAGTGCAGGTGTGAAGTGCACTACTGGGACAGTTCCTATCAGGCTTCTAGAAGCAGGACTGAAGTCCCTTAAAGCTTGGAAGAAGCCCTACATTAATGAGAAACAGAGAAGAAACAAACTGCAGTTTGGAAAAAAATATATTATTCACAGATGCACATCCATAAATTGAGAAATGAGTGAAACTAAAAATTTTTATGTGGTCTAATACTTTTTTCCAGAGCTGAATGTGATGCAATGGTTGAAGGGTCATAACAAAGGAAAACAGGGGCTATGGATGGATGGTTCTTTTGTGGGGGCAAAGAGCAGAGTTTATGTTTGGGACTGGTGTAATTGGTTACATTACTGTGTCCAACCTCACCTGCATCAATCCATCAACAGGTTGGCACTGCATGTCAACGTATGGCTGATGAGAGCCATGTGGTTATTACAATGTACCTCATTCAGTTATTATTTTGGATACTACTCTTTTCAGCAATACAAAGTACCTGATACCAAATAAGTGATTTGTTTATTTTCATGTTAAAATGCCTTTCTTTCTTCAGATCAGACAATTAGCCAGTGTCAACAGAAATTGAAGAACAAATTGCAAAAAAGGTTCAAGTGCATTTTTGAAGGTAGTGCCAGGCAAGGGAATCCAACCCTCCTCTGTGATATCTATACAGAACTATACATCACAGAAGGCCTGAGTGATGGAGTCAAAAATGAACATGAAATACCAGAATTAGAGGCGGCATCCAAGATGCCATTGGCAGAATCTACCACGATTCATTGCAATGAAATCTTCAAACCTGTAGCTGGGCAACAGACATCCATAAGAACTGTACTGACAAATGGGATCGCTGGCATTGGAAAAACAGTATCTGTGCATAAGTTTATTCTTGACTGGGCCATCGGAAAAGCAAATGAGGATGTTAATTTCATATTCGCATTGCCATTTCGTGATCTCAACCTTCAAAAGAATAGAAATCTCAGTCTAATCAATATTATTTATCACTACTTTCCAGAAGTGGAGGGAGTTGAATCAACTGACTTGAAAGAATTCAGAATTTTGCTAATCTTTGATGGCTTGGATGAATGCCGACTACCTTTAGATTTCCAGCTAAATGAAAACTGCTTTGACATGACAAGACAGATATCACTAGATGTGCTGTTGACAAACCTCATCAAGGGAAATCTACTTCCCTCTGCTCAACTCTGGATTACATCCCGAGTAGGAGCATCAAGTCAGATACCACCTGAACATGTCAATCGAGTGACCGAGATTCGAGGGTTCAATGATCTACAGAAGGAGGAATACTTCAGGAGGAGATTTGAGAATGAAGACCTTGTGAAGAGAATCATCAAACACTTAAAAATGTCAAGGATTCTCTACATAATGTGCCGCATCCCAGGTTTCTGTTGGATTTTAGCAGTTGTCCTGGAGCAGATGTTGGAAGCTGACAACAGCAATGTCCCGACATCTCTGACCCAGCTCTACATATACTTTGTGCTCATTCAAACGAGCGTAAAGAATCAGAAATATCAATTCCAATCAAATAAAGAAATTATTATGAAACTGGGTAAATTAGCCTTCCATCAACTGGAAATTGAAAATTTTATATTTTACAAAGAGGACTTGAGAGATTGTGGCATTGATGATGTATATGAAGCCTCGGTTTACTCTGGATTGTGCACAGAAATCGTTAATGAGGAAGACATGATGGATCAGGAGAAAGTGTATAGCTTTGTGCACGTAAGTATTCAGGATTTTCTTGCAGCTTTGTATGTGTCTTATACATACAAAAACACCAAGATTAACCTGCTCAATAAAAAACAAAGTGGGACACGAGAGGAGTTGTTTGACTTCCACAAGAGTGTGATTAATAAGGCCTTACAGACCAGGAACGGGCATCTCAACCTTTTCTTGCGCTTTCTGCTTGGCCAGTCAGAACCTCCTGAAAGACCTTGTGACAGACAAAGAGACCAGCTCACAGCGTGTCAAAGAAACAGTCAGATACATCACGGGGATTATAAAGGACGAAACATACCCAGAGATGTCCATCAATCTCTTCTACTGCCTGAATGAACTCGGGGACAACTCTCTAGTGGAGGAGGTTCAAAACTACCTAAGGTCTGGGAAGCTCTCAAGGAAGAAGCTGTCACTGGCTCAGTGGTCGGCTCTGGTTTTTGTGTTGCTGACATCAGAAAAGATAGACCATGTGTTTGATTTGAAGAAATACAGCAGGTCAGAAGAAGCACTACTGAGACTGATTCCTGTGATAAAGTTCTCCAAAACAGCTCTGTAAGTATTAAGATGTGGTTCAGTTTCATATTTAAAAGAAACCCATTTTATCAAGCATTTGTCATCAGCTTTAAAAAGGAAACTTCGGGAGACATTTATACATTGAACAAAACATACCTAATTTGTTAGTCTCCTAGGAACTCCTTGAGGTGTGAGGTGTGTCTTCAGACAGGAAGGGACTCGGCTGTTCTAATGGCAAGAGGAAGTTCGTTCCACCACTGAGGAGCCAACATTGCAAAAAGTCTTGATGCATGTCGTCCTCTTTTAAGTGTTGGTGGTTTGAGACGAGCAGCGCTTGATGCTCTGAGAGGACAGGAAGTGACACGATGCTCACAGCTTTAACCATGGCATGTATCACAGTGCTGAAAGCGTAAATGTCAACTGCACCTCAGCTGAGCCCGTATGCAATTTGAACTGTCAATCTTATGCTTAGGCAAATATTCTTAACTGCCTTGCAGCTGAGCACACCACCATTTGCCCTTATTAACTGTCCTTCTTCAGCCCAGGTTATGTTTCCCACAGTCATGTTCACTGTTGGGTCTCAGTAGTATGTTGTGATCCCCCCCGTTTCTCCTGATGCTCTTTACAGGGCTATTACATGCTGTGTCTCCTCAACCACTAACTGTCCTTTTTCTCATGCAGAGTGGACCATTGTGGAGAATGCTGGATCAGACCAGGCCTACAGAAATGTAAGTCTGTTTGTGCTAAAGAACAGCACTGGAGCCAAGCTTACTGGAGCTGACCTCTATAGCTAGACAATTGCTAAGGAAGTACCTGCCCTAACTTGCGAAAAGTGATATGGACATTGGCTGAACCACAATAATTGTAATGAACAGCACTGTAGCCTTACACCTACAGGGTTGGGGGCTATAAATCCCACTTCCACTGTGTGTGTGGAGTTTACAGAGTCTCACATTCTATAAATATTTGTTTTCTCTCACACAGTAGCAGACTCAGGGTGTTGGAAGGACAGCTATTGCTTTATGTGTGCACCACCGCAATCCCCTTCAGGATTCCATTATACTATGTTTGGAATGTGGAGATTATGCAAACACTCTACATTAGAATCTTTGCAGATCAATGGTATGCCACGTATGGTACGCTACGTATGGTACGTTATTTATGGTACTCTATGTTTGGTATGCTATATATGTATGGAGAAGTTATTCTTCATTCTCAATTAAGTTTATTCAACTAATGTTTTATCGATTTAAGACAATGAAACAGAGAAAGTTATTCTGAAAACCCAAGGGGTATGCATTGTTCCCTGTTGTCCACTGATCAAAGCACACTTCACTAGATGTGCCTGTCTTGTCTAGTTTTAAAGTTATTAACCCATTCATGTATTGTCGACTGCACAGTATACGGATACAAAAATTAATTAAAATTTGCATGTAAAGCAATCTGGGAAACAAAGGGGTGTGCAACAGTCGCCATGAGCCCAAAATACTAAACCACCATATATCATTACAGCTGAAAGGACCTATATTATATTAGCGATTAACATGATTTGGCACAAATCACAAAATGTTTTGAAGCAGAAAAATAATCGGTGTGCATCGATGTCTGTGTACTGGACATCACAATTCTGTCATTAAAAACGGCCACCTTACTTAATTCCGTAAAGATATTAAAGCCAGAAAACTGAATATCGAATATGAGGCTAACTTAACCGCGGTGACAGGTTCCAAGTCGTTTTCTCACTACACACATGCTTCTTTTTTTCGTTTTGTCCTGTTGTAAATAATTTAATTGTTTGTTAAACAGTGGCTCACCTTCTATTAAGTGTCATATTAACAGACACCTTTTATTATTAGCTGTAAAACATAGAGACACGCTATTAGTGGAGGCTAGACACAACAAATCTTTCATAATGAGTAGAAATATAAATACATAGCCCTACCACTTGACATGATGTTTCTATATTTCATCTTGACTTGCTGCGACGAACGCTTTCCACTACTATTGCATTTGAAATCGGATCAGTTATTGTTAACATTAGGTTTCATTATCAGTAACATATAGTAATGGAACTTCAGGGAGCATTATATTACTTAGCAGAATATAATAGGTGACTTCTGAATTGTGTCGCATCTGTTAGCCTCTGTATTTATTAACAGTATTTCAATTCTTTTCAGAAAACACTACAATACATTGTCTAATACTCGGTCGTGGGATATTTTAGACCACGTTTTATGACCGTGAAAATGTACGTATGCATTTTCTTCGTCGTCAATACGTTGCCAACAAGCCTGTCTGCTTTTGTTACCTGCAGTGGTATTGGACTTTCTTTAAAGGGTTGATTTAAACTCCTCATAACGCTGCATAATTAGCATGCAGTCTTCCTCCGTGAAACATATATGGAGATCGCGCTATGAGTCAAACGGTGCCTTGCCTTGCCGAATGTGCTCCATATATGTGAACGCGCACAAACTCCAATGCAGTTAACACCGATTTAACAAATCAACTTCTTAACTGGCTTCGTAGTACTGATTAGCCCCGATTGATTCAACCTGATTTTGTTAACCTCGCGTTCGCAAATTACCTCGGGGTTAAGTCTGATTTGGTTAAACCCCCTTCGTAGTACAGGCCACAGGCCACTGGGGGGTATTCCAGAAAGCTTGGTTAACTTACCATTTGGTAAATCTTAACCTCTGGGTTGATATACCCCAAACCCGCATACCATGAGTATGTCGGTTCCAAAACACCTGAGAAGAGTAAGTTCAATCAACCTCCTATCGGTTACCCAGAGTTAATGCGCGTGCACCGTGCATACATAAAGACGTTTTCAATTGATCGCCGATTTCACGAGTCAGAATGGAAAATCAAAGTGAAAAAAAGAGAGCGGCATACTTCACAGAGGCGGAGTTGGAAGTTTTAATGCACGCATATGAGGAATTCAAGCCAATAATAATGAAAAAAAAGCAATACGGCTGCATCGGCTAAAGAAAGAGTTGGCTTGGCAAAAAATAACGGACAGAGTAAATGCGTGTGTATTAAATTGCAAATTTGACATCGCCTCCCCTTTTATTATAATGCAAAATAATTAAACACTTAACAAGGCAAAAAATTAAGGATACAAAATCAAGTTACCTGCACATTGATACTATGAATAGATTTCCTCCGCTATCTCGCTGTACTTGTATAGTGACAATAAAGACATCTATCTATCTATCTATCTATCTATCTATCTATCAACATAGTCTCCCTCATTTATTGAAGGAGCTTTAATAGGAATGTAGGTGCCATCAATGCACCCAATTATGAATGAATGAATGCCTTTTATTGTCACTATACATGTATTACATGTATTCCAAATTACATTTGGAAACCCTGAAATAGAAAGTCATATATGGAAGTATCAAGTGTGTGTGTGTGCAGGATGAATACATGTAGGCTATAGATATAAATAGTATGACTATATATTAAATATGCATCATAGATTTTACTACAAAGGACAAACCTACCACTCTGTGGAATTCCTCTTTAATAACACGCAGAGCTTTATGGACAGGGAACTGTACAAACGTGTGTAAGAAGCGTTAAGTACCAGACATACTGTGCGAACGGCTCTACACACAGTTGCCTTTCCTATATGCTCTGCGTCGCCCATATTGTACAAAAAATGCCCTGACGCCAAAAACCGAAGTGCTATGCACAGGATGTGTTCTGTGCTAAGCGCAGACCCGCGGTTTGGGTTTGTGACATTTGCAATATGCGGTTTCAAGAGATGTTAAGTAAATGAACGATTCTTTTGAAAACTGATAACGCTTTTTCAAATAATCATTAGGAAATGACAAGACATCAATACGCGGTCTTATAACTGTCTCCCGGCGAAAAAAACCTTGTATAATTTATGCCTCCACGTTCACAGGATCGTCATCAAAAGGGCACGCCATGCTCAGTAACCTTCTGCAACAAACTTACCCTGGAACATAACCTGCTCAGTAGCAGGTTATCTTCAGGGAGTAAGCTGCTATGGTTACGTACATACCCAGAAAGTTAACCTCCGTTTTTGGAACCGAAAGTTGAGGTTATCCACTAACTTACCCTTAAACTTACCCGGGTATGTCACATAACCTGCTTTCTGGAATACCCCCCTGGTGGCCCCAAAATACAAATAATAACAAACTCAAGATTTTAATAACTGGGCCCATAAAAGAGGTCAACAAAAATGAACAAAACTTATTACGAAGCAAAGTATTAACTGAAACAAACTGACTTTCTAATAAAGAGACATGAGGGAACATATGTGAAGTGAAGTGAAACTTTATTGTCATTCATACCATACAACATATATAGTGGTTTGGCCAAACCAATTAACACACAAAGGGGTAAACCAAATAATCACTACAAATAATTAAACAAAGCAAAACACAACTAAATCCCAACTCCCCCCCTCTTGCCATGGCAGCACATGGTTTGCTCCTGCTCCAGGGGTTGTCCTTTTGACAAAGCCACACCTTTATACTGCATAGAAAAGACCATCCCCCACAACCAAAGTAACTGCAAACCAAATAATTGTCTAAATTAATCATTGCACACAACCCTACAATATCAAAATATACAACCCCAAACACAAAAAGCAAAACACATCAACTAAGATCTGAATTACTGTAAAGCAAAAAGCATACACAATAAATCAACTAAGGATGTAAGTATGTTTCAGGTCTTACTGTGTGGCTGTAGCCATCACACTGACATTGAATACAAATAAAAATCAATAACAAAACACTTTCAATTATGTTAAACTTAATAGCATATGAGAAACATAGAACACGATTAAATACGTTAGTTAACTGTTAATATATACACACAATGTGTGTGTGTAAGTAACCAAGTTATTTAATTAATGTGTATAATTACACAAAATTGGTTTATTTTGAATTTGTTAATTGTAATTTGCTATTGCCGCACCACCTCATGGTTTGTCAATGGAAGATTCACACAACGCAGATAAACCAGTTACGTAGACTGTATAAGAACAAGTATTCAGAATACAACCGAAGCTTTGAAGAAAATAAACTGCTTTATTTTTATAAATAGACTGTTGCATAATCATACTGTTGACTTATCGCGGTGTTACAGGTATGCAAATCAATATCGTGGCCGACAATCACAGCGGAATTGACTATGACACCGGTGTAGCGCGCCCCTATCTAGGACACACTGAATGCATGCCGCATGCGGCAGGGAGCTGCTGTTGTGTATCTGCGCGGTTACCCACACCCCCCGCGTGGCTGCTCTTTTTACAATGTCCACAAAAACATACAGGGATTATTATTATTATGGTCGTTTTTCCATAATGAATCGGGTTCCCAGCCTGTGTGGGGCTCACCATTATCAAAGGTAAACTCACGGTAGAAAGACAACGCTTGCAGTAGCAGCACCGCGACAACAACGTGGGCGATGTGGATAAACACGCAGATCCACGTCGCAGCAGTGACATACACGCTACGCAGCCGTTGTGTTCGGGTTTGGGAGGGGGTAGCAGGCTGGGCTTGGGCGGTATATTAGTACGAAATTACCCCCCACCCCAGCCCTGGCTTGGCAACTTTTATGGGGTAAATATAGTGGAATGGTGTTGATTTTTCAAATACCGTAAAACACTATACATACTGTGGTATACTGTCTGGATGGTATGACGATATAAAATGACAGATACGACCCCCAGGGTGTCTGGATTTGGCTGATTCTGCTGATGACAATAAATATGCATACAATGTAAAAGTACAATCGACTGGTAGTTTTCAAATCGCAACACTCATTTCCCTATCCTCAAGATCACATTTTGCTTTGAAAACACGGATATGCTCTAGGCATTTTAAAATAAAGTTTTATTGAAGTTGCATTAAATTACTTGTAGGTCATTTTTACGTGCCTGCAAGGTTGATAGTTTCAATTTTTCGACCAATCGTGTTGAATTAATTGGATGTGGTGACATTTTCACGTTATCCAGTTAATTTGACTGAGAATTATTTTACCTCAATATCCATAACCAATAATACAGAATAAAAATACAGACTTTCCCTGTGAATGCTAGCAGTTAATTCAGCAAACTATTGCCATTACTGTATAAATATCAAAAGCTGTTAGCGCTCTGCAAAACTAAAGTCTATTTTTGTATATTGGCTAACTAGGAAGCTGAAACCTTAAAAAATGAGAATACCATATTTTATGTAGAACTTTGATGGGTCATGAAACCTGTTGAAAAACAAAAGATATTTTCTATACTGTTATTGGTTTAACATTTATCAATTCATCTTCTAACCACTTATGGTTGGGGCCATAATATTGGTCCTGAATGCCTACCTCATAAATATGACATTAATGTCCTGTGATCTTTCTTTTGGAGTCTAGAGTGAGAGGAAAGAAGAGATCCCGCTCACCAAGTAAGGATGAAGGACGCCCAGTGAAAAGAGGGAGGAGGACCCTGAATTCACAAGGCAGATTTCATCCCTCTACATCTACAGCCAAAACCCAGAAGGGCCCCTTTAAAGGTTTGTCATGTGACAGCAAAGTTATCATTGGAGACTGGATCCAGACTCATGTCATAGGTTAACTAATAGCAAACAAAAGTAAAAGTTAAAGAAAAGATAGAATTTTCACTATTAGTTTTTTTTAAATTTTTTACTGTGAATAATAATAATAATAATAATAATAATAATACCTGCAATCCTGTACCCGTCTTTTACTCACGGTAAGTTCCAGGCCCCACCACGCTTACTATGAACACTTACTATGGTCGGGGGCCATAATACTGACCATGAATGTCAATCCATCTATGCACCACATCATAAGCGTATGATATTAATTTCCTGTTACCTTTCTTTGAAGTGTCTGAGTCTAGAGTGAGAGGAAAGAAAAGATCCCGCTCACCAGACAAGGATGAGGGACGCCCAGGAAAAAGGGGGAGGAGCAAAAGTCCTGCTGCAGGTGTGTATGACAGAAACGTGGCAGATTGATGCATAGCAGCATCTACAATTTTACCTTTAAGGTCATGTTTTCAGTAGATATTAGGGATGTAATGATACCAAAAACTCACGGTGCGATAAAATCACGATAAAAGGTTTCACAATACAATAATTATCGCTATATTTAAAAAGAAAAAAACTCTTAATAATTAATCATCAACATGTTTATTTATATCAAATTAGTTCTTCCTTTTAACATAAAGGGCTTATCCAGCTATGACCATAAGCCTTTGCCAGAACTTAGCAGTAATTGTCCTTTGCAATGAATGACTAAACAATGCATGTAATTATAAAACAAAACCAAGTCAGTAGTTCTTTTATAAAATATTAATTATTAATGCAGCAGCTGGATCTCTTAATCAAAACAATCTGTAATTCTGAAGTAGTGTTTTCTGCCATTTTTCCACTGGGTCTGTTCTCACCGTGTGAAATATAGGCCACGCCCATACATACTAACACGCAAAATGATGCGTGAAAACAGTGCACGTGTAACACTTATGAACCTATTTTGGGTCCACTTAGTAGTGCTACTGGCTAGTTCTAGGTTCAGTGGGAGTGGCGGGGGAAAAGATAATGACAGCTCAAAATTTAGGACCATTAGTAAATATTGATTGTAGAACATGAAGAATCATGAATACATTTATACACATTTACATTTAGATGGGAAAAACGTAAATCTGCCTCTTTGTAAAGTATGGATTTAGATTTTGTTTGTTTTGGGTTTCTGAGTCCAGTGGTTAAATCAGCTATTCATAGTTTAAATCTAGTTATACCTTAGTTTAGTTTTGCCAATGTTTGACTGTGCACAAATCGTATTAAATAATTATTTTGTGTCTATTTATACTTATTTAAATTCTCTATCCAGTATCTTTAGCACCTATTTATCTTTCCTTTAAATCAGTAACTTCCCCCAAATATGAAACTCAAAATTAATCACGTATAAAAGGAAAAAACAAAATCACATCATATAACATTCAGGCATAATAATATCCAAGGGTTGACATACTGTACCGTTCAATTTAGGCATAACAATGTCCAAAGGTTATTATACAGTTCAATTCAGTCCATCATATCCTAACTGCACATGTTATAAGAAATTCAAAGTTCCCTCTACTCATCCTTCACTGTTGCTCCATGGGTCTAGCTCATCATCCTGATATGAACTCTGTTCAGTGGGTCCCTGTTCGGCGAAGCACATGCATGAATATACGTTCCAAATCTTTGGAAGAGTCAATGTAGTGCAGAAAAAAACAATTTATTGTGGCTTAAACCATTTCTTCCATCTTCCTTTTCCTTTAGTTAATTAAAAAAAATCTTCTTACACCACTAAAGCTATAAAATCAAGTTTAACAAGTTTTCTTTTTACCCTATTCTAAATCCTATGGTAGCCTGCTGTTAGCACCTGCTGCAACCAGCCTTAACCGCTTCTGCAAATAAAAACCCGCGCTCTCCACATTACGTCCTGACATCACCTCACATTCTGCATACAATCGTCTTTTTTCTTAAAGAGATAAATTATCATTTTGTCAATATAATGTAAATCTGTTTTTGTATCTGTTTGACCAATATACAGTACTGTGCAAAAGTCTTAGGCAGTCCAAAGAAATGTTTAAAGCTGTTTATCTGGGTAGCAAGTGCACTTTGGCTTAGAACAAAAAACACAATTTAACATTAGAGCATGTGCAAATTAAGAGTAACACAATAAAAACTAGTAATAATTTCTTCTGTTTTCGAAAAACTTACTGATATCTAGTTGGATGGCTAGATGAACACCGCTTCAGTTCCCAAACTTCTCCTCAGGGGCACCTAGGCCATTCATTGATTTTGTTCAATTTCACCAACAGTTCAATTAAATAATTAAATAAATTGGTTTAAAAAGTCAGTGACAGATTGACTAGCTGTGTGAAGTGTGCTAGTGGCCAAGTCAAAAAATACATGGCTGCACTGGATGGTCCCTGCAAATATTGGGATGATTTTAGCAGAGGTTTTGAAATGGCTAAGCTGACACACTTTGACAGGCATAATATCATAGTTTTACACCAACACGAGGATAATCTAAATATAATTTTCTTTGCCTGCCTAAGACTTCTGCACAATACTGTATAAACTATTATTGTACTAGTAATAGATTTAATGACCTATTAATGATCTACGATATAGCACAAAGCATTCATTAATGTAGTATGTATTTTTTGAGACATAGCTTATACGAGCGAAATAACCACGCAATATCGTGGTTGATATCATAACAGTCTGACAATGGTTTCGAGGTATTTTTTTTATCGCGATACTGTGATATCACGTTTTTCGTTACATCCACATGTCACTGAACTCCCCAAATATTTACATATGTCTCAGTTTAAAACTACACTCTACATCCACATTGAATGCAGTTTATTGTTCGATTACATTGTCAATCTCTCATTGTCTGTAGTACCAAGTGGCCACAACGAATCAGCAGCTGGGAGTGGCACTGGAGATACCGGGAAATTTCGTAGGGAACTCCAGTATAAAATTAGCCAGCAGCTGATGCAAAGACAAATGCCGTCAGAAGCAGCAGCTTTGGATGGTGCAGGCCACTCCACTCCAAGTCCCAAACCCACCTCCAGTAATCCTAAAGGTTTATATTTGTCTCAGTCTTTTATATGAGGATACATTTACACAGATGATTTATTTTCAATGTGTGACTAATAACTGAACATAACATTAATTGTATAGTCATTTGCTAAACTACTACAGGCATGTGGGGTTGCATATCTGAATCAAAAGGTAAATGAAGGCCCACAAAAATATGATATTAACGCATTAAAGTTTCTTCTCTGGCTGCTTCTGGGTTTAGATAATATCTAATATTTTGTAATTCTGGATGTTACCCTGACTAGCTGCTCAGTATTGTTTTGTGTCCCACTCTTTTTCTCTGTGCTGTAGAACGACTGGAGGACCTTTACTCTAAAGGGGCACTAATCGGCAGTGGAGCGTTTGGGAATGTGTATGCCGGAATCCGGAAGAAAGACGGATTACCAGTAAGATATATCTTACATTAGGTCCCATTAGTTTTTGTATCTGTTCAGTTCTATGTAATTTCTGTCTATAAAAATAATCTCTAATATTCTCCAGGTTGCAAATCAAAGAAGTGCTCAATGACAATGGGGAAGAGGTAGACATAGTAAGTAGCATGTAAGGCTCCACACTAACATTTAAAAGGGGATAAGTGTCTTTTCTGCTCCCTGCATTGCCTCTTATCTGCTTCAACAATTCCACAGCCTGCACTTGGGGGAAAGATGCCCAAAGAGGTGGCCTTGATGATGCAGCTGAGCATCCCACCAACCTGCCCCTACATTGTGCAGTTTATTGAGTGGTTTGAAGGTCCGGAAAGCTGCTCAATAGTAATGGAGAGACCTGAGCCGTGTCAGGATCTCCATCACTACAGCATTGACTGTGGTGGCTCCCTGAGAGAGGAGGTGGCACAGCTGGTGCTGCTACAGCTGCTGCTGGCCCTCTTTCACTGTGAGGATCGGGCCGTCCGGCACGGGGACATCCAGGCTCAAAACCTCCTTATTCAGACAGAATCTCTGCAGGTTAAGCTGATAGACTTTGGATGTGGGAGTTTTCGGAAAGACAGCCCCGATCCAAAATACTGGGGTTAGTGAAAAAAGATGTTAATCTTTACAGAAATATCGCTCCTTTTTACTCTGTTTGCTTTCTGTAAAATAGTGAGATGTAAAGTGAGTTTATCAGTGTCTGTGGCATCTTCTCTCACTCATCTCATTCATTATTTCTGATTTATAGGAGCAGCACAGCTTGATCTGGATGCCATGTTCACCGTCATGTCCATCAGTGCAATGCTCTTCCGGCTGGTGTGTGGAACGGTACCCGTTAGGAGCCGAAAAACTGGGTCTCTGCATTTTCCGAGAGCAGTCTCAGAAGGTAAGACCATGCCTGATAAGATACTCATCTCACTTTAAATAATGTATCAACTAAAACTAATAATAAACTCTTCACTTTGTCATATGGCCGGCCTCAAAGCAAAATACACATTTATAAAAGCCATTCTGGAACTGACAAGTTGATGATGTTGGGTTGATCTGAAACTCAGCACAGACCTGATGGAAGTGCACAGAGACATAACCACCTCTTATCTTTTACACTACGGAACAACTTCCCTGTCTCTTCCCTGTCCCTTTTACAGGTCAATAGAAGAGCAGAGCTAACAGGCATAGGAGACATTCTCAGCTGTACAGCACAAGTTTACATCTGTGTGCTGGGACCTTTATGCACAAGACACTGAGGAGGATACATCCACTGTGCTGTATTATATACAGAACTGTATAGACAGCATTACCGTTAGGAAGCACAGTCGACACTTTCCAAACAGTAAACCATGGATTACAACAGACTTCGGCTAAAAGTGTGCAACGCAGCCTTCAGGTCTGGAAATGGTGAATTGTTCAGTGTTGCCAGATCCTACCTGAAGTGAGCCATCAAGAATGCAAAGGTAGTCTACAGGGAGAAGGTTTAAGGCCATTTCATCGATGGAGACCCCCAATGTGTATGGCAAGGCATCCAGCACTTTACAAACTGCACAGGCAGCAAAGACTCAACCAATCAGCAGCAACGACTCGCTAGCAGAGGAACTCAACCACTTCTTTGCCTGTTTTGAGGTGACTGAGGCAGAGACTGGGACAGCACCAGCACCAGTTTTTAACAGTATGGCATTTACTGTTAACCCTAAAGATGTCAGAAGAGTATTCCGCAGTGTCAACCCAAGGAAAGCCGCTGGCCCAGATGAAATTCCAGGTCGGGCACTCAGGGACAGCACAGATCAGCTGGCAGAGGTGTTCAGCAACATCTTTAACCCGTCACAATGTATTGTCCTCAAACACCTTAAGTCTGCCACCATTGTGCCTGTTCCAAAGAAGACAGCAATCATCAGCTTTAATGACTACAGACCTGTAGCTTTCACCCCCACTATAATGAAGTGCTTTGAGAAGCTGATCCTAAGGCACATTAAATCTTCACTTCCATCCACCCCGGAACTGCACCAATTTGCCTATGGGAAGATGCCACCAATACAGCTCTCGATAATGTGCTGACTTACTTAGAAGACCAGGGGACATAAACGACCATGTTATTTGGGGACCTTGGCTCCGCCTATAACACAATCATCCAAAGTAGAATGGTAACCAAACTGCTCAACCTGGGTGTCAGTCAGCAGACACGCAGATGGACCAAGGACTTCCTAACAAACCGAACGCAGACTGTTAGGCTGGGGACTCACCACTGCCCAACCCTGACACAGCACTGGAGCTCTACAGGGCTGCGTGCTTAGCCCTCTTCTTTACTCCCTATATACCCAGGATTGCATACCAACACACAGAACAAATAAAATCATCAAGTTTGCAGATGACACCAGTGTGGCAGGACTGATATGCAATGCTGAGGAGTCTGCTTACATGGACGAGGTCAGCAAACTGTCAGTTGGTGTTCAATCAACAACCTGGCACACATCATGAAGGGGATGGGGGAAAGCCTTTGGGAGCCTCATCCCTGGAAGAGTCGAAACCGTCGGAGAGTTAGTAGGGTCAAGTCTGTTGGGGATCGGGGCCGGTGTGGTGCTGAGGTGTCTGTTGCATGGCGACACTTGGGTCCCAGTTTGAGGCTGTACATCCAGGGTGGCACTCCTTTGATGTCTTGTCTGTTGTCTCAGTGTCTGCCTGACCACAGTGAGTAATGTCTCATTGAGGGAGACATTTTACTGGTTCCAACGCCCTGAGCTGCATCATTGGACTTGGTACTTCAGTACTGGTGATGCGATCACATCCTCGTGGGAAGACGCTGGAGGCTCTTGCAAAACTGCAGGGTCTACAGAAGTGCCCAGTTTGAGAATTATGACCACAGACTTCTTGTTGCTATTTTTAAGATTCAGCTCGGATCCAGTAGGCTACCACCTACTAGGAGAATGAGGGTGGACTTGGCCAGACTACAAGATCAAGCCATTTCTGATGAGTTTTCGCACAGTTTCGGTGAGGAACTTGCAGTCTTGGGTGCGAATGACGACTAATGTGATGTGGGAGACCTTCCGTGACTAGACCCTGAAGGTTGCTGAGGGTTGTGTTGATGTTGCCAGTGTTCCCACACACACACATACACTTAGCAGTCAGGCACAGTGTGAGATCCAGAGCACCAGCCTCCCCACATTTCATGCCCCCGTACCTGGTGAGAGACAAAACCGCAGGTCAGTTTAAGAAGTTAACTATACACAAACAACAAAAACACAACAAGTACAAGGCAGATCACCCTCACAGGGGAATTAACAGGACACTAATCAAATTATAGTCCCCATCGCTTCAAAAGTACAATCCGGGAACTAAGGAAAGACAGTAAGATGGCACGGCAATTCTCCAAAGTGGACGACATAATCTCCAGCTGAAGAGGCATCTGGAATGGAATGAATCCACACCAACAACATCATAGGCAAAAACAGCTGTGATAAGTCCTGGCCACTCCAAGGCTGAAACTTAGATCAACTAACCCACCCCACCCCCGCTTGCAGCTATAACTATCCCAGAATTAGAGGTTTCAAAGCAGCAGCACTTGCCGCTAAAAGCTGAACTGTGAAGAACTGTAAAATGGTCACCAGCACTACTGCCACTGAAGCCATTCAGATGTCCCATTGTATGCACTGCAGATTTACTACCAGGGGAAAACGGATAGGGTGGAGCTTCCTGATCAATACGCCATACATCCTTTTATGGGGTGGAAACCCGTTAAACGACCAGTTGGGGATGTGCAGGTAGGCGCAGCCAATCAGCCACCCTCCGCCACAATCTACAAGGAAATTATATGTGCATAGTAAAATGGTATAATTTACAACAGAAATCTTTTAAATTTACTGTGCATGACTATAACCAAAATCATAATGTTGTTTTAAGATCAGGTACTTTATATGTCCCAGTGGGAAATTAATTTTCATGTAGCAGCAGGGGAAAAAAGTACAGAGATACATTTAGTGTGTGTGTAATGCTTGTGTCACTGAAAAACAGGGAACATAAGCTACTGGACCAGTTCTAGGTTCGGAAGGAGTGGTTTGAATAGCTTAAACAATGGATAAGTAGACCAGAGACAAAACCTTGGGTTTATAGCCGGCAATTTTACTGAAATTACACATACAATAACCCACAGTTACACTTACACACACACACACACAGACACACACAACAGTAGCAAAATCAGTTTGACTCAACTTCCCCTTTTTTAGATTCAAGATAGGATAGTTATTACCAGAACTTAATTTTTAGGGGTGTAACGATATTACAAACCGAACCGAAATATCGCGATACACCAACCACGATACGTATCGCGAAACTCTCGTGGCGTACCGCGGTACTCTCACGCCCCCTGCTGCCCATTGTTGAGGTTGACGTCACTTGTCTCTAACTAATTTAACCAATTTAAACACATCTTTATTTTATCACATTTGATTAAATTGTATTAGTAACGATGAGCTTTTGTTCTAAATATTATATTATATTATAAAGTTAGTATTAGTATAAATTGTTTTTTTCTGACTAGTCTATATTGGAGGTATTTATTTAATTTTTGTTGTTTACTCAGGTATCCTGACTGTTCTAAAAATGTGATGGCAAAGTTAATAAAGAAAAAGTTTAGTTGTTCTTGTTATTAAGTGAATCTATTGTTCCTTAGCATTGCTGTTCAGATGACATCAACCCTAACCCCACAGCAAACAGAAACCGAACCGAGGCTCCAAAACCGTGAACCGAACCGAATCGTGCCTTTGGTGTATTGTTACACCCCTATTAATTTTAATTAGTTTTGTCAACTTAGGTGTTTCTTTTTTTCCCTAAGACCAGTCTGTATAATTGCTCTTGGATTAATAGTTAGATTTACTAAACTATGTACTCCCTTTTTTCAATGTTCAGTTCAGTCCTCAATCATTTAATCAATGAGAGGCAATTGCATAATCTTACCACAATAACAGTGAGATGGTCTTCCAGTGGGAAAAATAAGGTTCAAACAGTGTCCTTCGAACCGGTGGTGACGTTGTCTCAGTCTCTTAAGGCGCGAAATCCTTGGGTAAAGCTCGTCGTCCGATGTCCTCATGCACGCACATCTCATCACACACACGAGCTGTTGAAATTTCCGTCGTTAGTATTCGATGTCCGGGAGACTCTCCCGGGTGGAAGAAATACCTGGCCTGCACAACAGACCATGAAAATGATATTTTTTAGTCAAAAGTGCTTAAATCTTAACAATTGAAAAAGACAAATAAACCGTCTCTGTTTCACAGTTAACTCAAAATGGCTATGGTGTTTTTTTCTGTTTAACTCCACTACACTTTAGCCTCAGTACACATTAAAAGTAACATATAGAACACATAAAATACATTTTAAAAACAGCATTTGTACATTAAGTTGTCAAGTAAAGTCGAAAAATAATCAATTTACTTTGAATTATGTCTTCAACATTTTCCGTTCTAAAACGAACTTCAGTTAGACCGTTTACTCGTATAAAACACTTCTCTCAAACTCCATAAAAACACAGCAAAACTCGCCATTTTGATTGGAAAAGATCCGAAATTCACTTTGAAAAGAAGAAAATTACTCCAACTTCGCGTCTATGCCGCTTCTTTAGTCTGCTGCCGTTAGTCTTTCTCGCGCCTATGCACTACACTACTGCGCATGCGCGAGGAGGGGGCGGGGCAAACTGTAGGAAGGTTACAACAAAATCATACATTTTTTACATGTAAATTTTTTAACGTGTAAATTAGACTATTTCACAAATTGTTGTTTTGTATCTTCTGTTATTTTTTTATTATTTAACTATTTATTTATTTTTCTATTTATAATATTTGTAACCTAGGTTACATGTGGCAGAAAGACGAAGTGCATGGTGTTGTCACTGGCACTATCTGCAGGTCCTTTTCTCTCCTGCATGGACTTCGCTCTTTTTGGTCATGAAACCATTTTTTCATGGTCTATGCTTGATCTTAACCATAAAGCTTACTTTTCTATTACTGTGTTAAAAACGCTCCTATGGATTTTAATTAATTATTTGAAACAGAAATAATTCCCTGATTCTACAGCATTACCTCCATAGAATGAAAGTGTGAAATCAACATACACAAGTATTCACATTTTTTATATAGTTCAGTACATTACACAGTAACCTTTATAAATTTAACAACTGAACAATCAGAAAACAAGCTAAAGTTAATTCTCACTACTTCTGCCTTTTTAGATATATGATACCTAACACCAATATGCTCCAGTTATACTGGAAGGGGTGGGGAGCTCAAAACTGGCATGCTGCACAGCTGTAGGACGTCTTGGGGTTCGGCCATTGAACACATGTGGTACCACCGGTCACACATGTCACACTGGATCTGTAACAACAAATGTCACTGAGGAGGATACATCCACTGTGCTGTATTATATACAGAACTGTATAGACAGCATTACCGTTAGGAAGCACAGTCAACACTTCCCAAACAGTAAACCATGGATTACAACAGACTTCGGCTAAAAGTGTGCAACGCAGCCTTCAGGTCTGGAAATGGTGAATTGTTCAGTGTTGCCAGATCCTACCTGAAGTGAGCCATCAAGAATGCAAAGGCAGTCTACAGGGAGAAGGTTTAAGGCCATTTCATCGATGGAGACCCCCAATGTGTATGGCAAGGCATCCAGCACTTTACAAACTGCACAGGCAGCAAAGACTCAACCAATCAGCAGCAGCGACTCGCTAGCAGAGGAACTCAACCACTTCTTTGCCTGTTTTGAGGTGACTGAGGCAGAGACTGGGACAGCACCAGCACCAGTTTTTAACAGTATGGCATTTACTGTTAACACTAAAGATGTCAGAAGAGTATTCCGCAGTGTCAACCCAAGGAAAGCTGCTGGCCCAGATGAAATTCCAGGTCGGGCACAGATCAGCTGGCAGAGGTGTTCAGCAACATCTTTAACCTGTCACAATGCACTGTCCTCAAACACCTTAAGTCTGCCACCAAGTCTGAGCCGTGTCAGGATCTTTATCACTGCAGCATTGACTGTGGTGGCTCCCTGAGTGAGGAGGTGGCACAGCTGGTGCTGCTACAGCTGCTGCTGGCCCTCTTTCACTGTGAGGATCGGGCCGTCCGGCACGGGGACATCCAGGCTCAAAACCTCCTTATTCAGACAGAATCTCTGCAGGTTAAGCTGATAGACTTTGGATGTGGGAGTTTTCACAAGGACAGCCCCGATCCAAAATACTTGGGTTAGTGAAAAAAAGATGTTAAATATACAGAAATATCGCTCCTTTTTACTCTGTTTGCTTTCTGTAAAATAGTGAGATGTAAAGTGAGTTTATCAGTGTCTGTGGCATCTTCTCTCACTCATCTCATTCATTATTTCTGATTTATAGGAGCAGCACAGCTTGATCTGGATGCCATGTTCACCGTCATGTCCATCAGTGCAATGCTCTTCCGGCTGGTGTGTGGAACGGTACCCGTTCGGAGCCGAAAAACTGGGTCTCTGCATTTTCCGAGAGCAGTCTCAGAAGGTAAGACCATGCCTGATAAGATACTCATCTCACTTTAAATAATGTGTCAACTAAAACTAATAATAAACTCTTCACTTTGTCATATGGCCGGCCTCAATGCAAAATACACATTTATAAAAGCCATTCTGGAACTGAGAAGTTGATGATGTTGGGTAGATCTGACAAACTCAGCACAGACCTGATGGAAGTGCACTGAGACTTATAACCACCTCTTATCTTTTACACTAAGGAGCAACTTCCCTGTCTCCTCTATCAGTATAAATGCTGGAAAAGGGAATGGGGGAACAGGGGTTCAAGATCTCATTTCTAATACTCAGACATCTCAGGTCCTTCACAGTACATTTTCCCATTTACATTAGTCTACACTATATGGTCCTGCATCTGCTAAAACTAATTTACATAGTATTTTTTGTTCCCTGTTAATGCATCATATTTTGCCTTTTACAGGTGAATGGAAGAGCAGAGCTAACGGGCACATTGCGATCCTTCCGCTTCTTCTTTTTGCATGCATTTTCGGATGGCGCTGGGGACAGTTCAGGCTGTTCTGTCAGTGGGGCATAAGGCAGCCCACAGTCCAGGACTACCCGCCTGAGCATAGCCTCGACCACCCCGCTCCTCAGCTGCAGGAGGTTTTGTCGCACATCCTCTGTGAGTTGCGGGTCTTTGGACGGGGAAATCTTTTCTAATATTTCCCTCAAAAGATCAGTGATGGTTAGTCCTGCAGTGTTATGGTATTCCCTAGGCCAGGGGTCTCCAACCTTTTTACCTCTGAGAGCTACTTTTACAAAATGAAAATGGCCAAGAGCTACTCAGTTTTGTAACATTTATTCTCATAGCTTATTTCAACCCAAACAAACTGAATAAGCTTATTTACCTGAACATTATCTAAATGTTGGCGTCCACATCTCACATTTTGTATTTAAACACAAAAAATATTTAGTTAACCTGCATCTGCATTTTGTATTTCTGTATGCATTTCTTTCTAGTGTCTCACATTAACTGAAATTTGAATGCTGTCGAAACAATGTAATTACAAATACACAGATATTGTTAGTTATCCACATGTCACTGTACCACTTCACAAAAGTATTCACATGTCCAGTTGTATGTGTGACATGTATTTAGTCTTTTTCAGTTAGTGCGATGACTGGCACTGAATGGAGTCAACAAGAGAGGTGTATGGTGGAGTGTAGCTACTTACTGTAGGTTCACTCTTATGGAGTCATTTAGATGTTCATCTGTCAGTCTTGTTCTGAGCTTTGATTTTATGACATTCATGTCAGAAAAGGCTGACTCACAGAGGTATGTAGACCCAAACAAAGCAGACATTTTCAGACATTATCTTCACATTATCTTCTCCTTTCGTAGATTGCTACCTTCAGGAAAGTCCCGTGAAAAGTTGCTGTGGACCTGGGTGAAATGGCGCTCCACGTTACATCTTTTACCGACTGACACGCTTGCACCACAGATCAGACATACACACTTGTCATTTACATTTGTGAAACAAAACTCTGTTTCCCACTCTTCATGAAAATAATAAGTTTTCTGCCTCTTTTTGGTATGGCTACCTGCCGTGGTCATGGTTGCTGCCCATCTCACATCACCACCCCTGACTCATCAAGCTTGACAGCAGCGCAACTCTTTGATTGACAACTAATGGGCAAATAATGATTATTATGTGCCGTAAGTCTGGGGAACGTGCCGTAAGTGTTACGTGCCGTAAGTTCAGGAGGATATGCCTACAGGACGTCCTGCCCACTCACCCATTGGTTAACCGCTCCCTCGACTCCGCCTTCTGGACCTGGCCCCGCCTCCCTTGCCTTCGGAACAGTTTCCGGTTCGTCGACAGAAGAGGCTGCAGCTTCGTCACTTCGGCTGTCCTCTGCTCGCTTCTCACCTGCTAGCTTGCTCTTCGTTCGCTTTGCTTTTGGTTTGATTGCTCGTGTATGACTGTTTTTTTCTTGATTTCCGATTTTCGCCTCGTCCCTTATTGTACCTTCGCCCTGGTTTTGACTGCCTGCTTGGTTTTGAACTTTCGCTTGTACTCCGACTTCGCCTCTTTCATCTCCCCTCTGGATACCTTCGCTTCGGCTGTGTGTTTGTGTGTTCTACTAGGTGTGTGCAAGGAGTGTCTGCCCTTTTTGTTCTTCATAAACGTAGTATTTGTATTAGTATTTGTTTGGTTAGGGAGTTAGGCTTAGGCATTGTCGTTTCGTTTCACCTATTTTGCGTTCACTTAGGATTAGCTTAGCTTGTGGTTATATTCGGTAGATGTGTTTTGTTTGTTTCTTTGGCCTTTGTCACTCCTGACGTTCGTTACACCTAGTGTTTGTGAAGTGTCTGTGAAAAACTATATATAAAAAAACTATAGACTCCCTTTGTGTCCCGTGTTCCCTTCTAGCTATGGTTGTCAAATGAATGTAGATTCGTTAACCCTTCGGCGAGCTACTTGGAGAGGGGTTGCGAGCTACTGGTAGCTCGCAAGCGACGTGTTGGAGACCCCTGCCCTAGGCCCACTACTTATTCTAGATGGATATGTCATTGCCAAGGATCACCAAAGCATTCTGGAGCACTGTGTTCACCCAGTGGTTCAAACATTGTACCTTGAAGATGGTGACGTGTATCAGGATGACAATGCACCAATACGTACAGCAAGACTGTTGACAGAGTGGTTTGATGAACATGAAAGTGAAGTTGAACATCTCCCATGTCCTACACAGTCAGCAGATCTCAATATTATTGAGCCACTTTGGGATGTTTTTTTTTTTTTTTTTTTTTATTGCCCACCACCACCCCCCCTCTTCGGAGGACAACTTTATTTTACATTACATTCAAGAGTAAAGATTGTGGCCGCTCCGAACTCACCAGTACCGTGGAAAAGGAGAAAAACAGGGGGGGTACAAAAACAACAGCGTAACAATAACAGACATCAATCACCATGGGGAGAGGGGGAGAGAGAAAAGAAAAAAAAAAAAAAGGTATACAGAAATAATAACACTAATAATGTAGGCGGGATGGAAAAAAGATGAAGTATAGGGGAATACAGAGTACAAACAACCATAAGAAACATAACACTCATCAAACAACAAGAATTATAACAACATCAGTGATACTAATAATAATTAATACAAATTGGTATTATATATATGTAGCATACACACACGTAATCGTACCGTTATATATGTATATTTCAATTCCTAAATCTATAACATACCCTAAAAAGTCATAATAATAATGATATTGATCGCTCAACCAGTCTTGTATGCATGTGCAAGTGTAGGTGTGACCTGATTTGTCATTGGATGTGCTGGCATTTAATGCCGTCAGGGGAGGCGGCAGCACCCCCCCCCCCCCAGGCCCAAGGCGAAGGCAGGAGAACCAGGCAACCGAAGCCACCCTACTGCCCCCCCGGCACAAGGGCCCACACAGCCACGCATCCCAGAGACAACCACCCGCCCAACCCGAGAGGGAGCCCGCGAGGAACTATGGGGGCGCCAACCCCCGCACAGGGAGGCCCGCAGAGGGAGGACGGGCGGCGAGCCCCCCAGCCCCACCCGCAACCACCCCACCAGGGCAGGCGGGTCCAGGGCCGAAGGGCCCCACCCACCGGGACCACCCCCCCCACCCCCCGGCGGACGGCCCCCCACACACCGGGGGAGCCCCAGCCCCCCCAGCCCGTCCCCCGGGAGGACGGGCCGCCGCCCACCGCAGCGACCCGGCACGCCTCCCCCCCAACACTGCAGGATGATCCAAGGGGGGCCCATACAAAGAGCCCCCCCCCCACCCGGGAGCGGACCCGCGGCGACCGGGGAGCGGCAGACACCCCGCCCAGCCCAGACCGAACCCCCCAATCCGCCTAGCAGGGCCCAGAGCGTCCCAAGATTCCCCGGACCGCCCGCCAGGGCCCCACCACGGCGCAGCAGAGCCAAGCACCACCCGGCCCGCGGCCCAAGAGAGGAGGCCGCCCATACCCGCCAGGGCCACCCGAACCCCCCCATGATGGGTCTTCCCCCCGGCGGGCCACCCCACCAGCACAGGGCCAGAGACAGAGAGTTACCCCCAAGGCCCTAATGTAATATGGACTGCTTATATGACTAAGGTGCAAAAAGTGGGCGAGCAGTTGAGGCATGGGCACCCCACCGCTGGCAGACGGCAGAGCCCCACCTGCCTCAACCCACCTCCTCAGCCCTAGTGTCATGTGGTGTCTAACATGTAAGTAAAAATTGAGGGGCAGTGTCTCGGCGCACCTCGCCACCGCCCCTCAAGGCCCTAGTGTTGTGTGAAATGTGGTGTTGGACCCAGGGGAGCAATAAGGGCGTGCCAGGAGTGGGCCCCCCCCGGCACCGGGGCCAGATCCCCGACTGGCCCCGATTAGTCCCCATCCCTGACCCCGCACAGCCGGCAGGGACGGCCAACCGAGGTGTTCAGGGGCGGCACAGGCAGCCCAGCAGCAGGGAACGCCCCCCCCCCCCCAGGCGCAGACCGGGAGAGACCCACCCCACCACGCCCGATGAGACCCCAGCTAGCGGCCAAGGACGGGACAACCCCAGACCCCCCCGGCAAACGGGGAGCCGGACCAGCCAGGCGGGGTGACCCCCGCCCCCCGGCCACCCCAGGCCCCCCCCCAGGCGAGGCAGAGGCTCCCCCCACCGCCCCCCCCAAACCACCCCACAGCGCCCGAGGGCCCCGCGCCGGAATCGCCAACGGCAGACAACGACCCGCCCCCACCAGGCAACGGGCCCGGGCAGACCAGGCCCCCCAGCATGCGGGCGACCACCCGCCCGGGAGCCGGAGCAGCGGCCCCAGCAGATAGAGCCCACGCCCCCAAACCCACGCACCCCAGCGCAGCGGCCCAGGCGGAACCCAGAGGCCCCACCCCCCGATCCCCCCCCAGCGCGCCACCCACCCCGCGGGGGCAGAACCCCCCCACCCCCCGCACCGCCCCCACCAGGCCAGGCCAGCGGCCACCCAGAGACACTGACCACGCGCCCTCAGCCAAGAGAAACACCAGAGGACCCCAACAACCCAGCCCCCCCACCCCCAGCCCCCAACCCGGGACGGTGACGGCAAGGCCCCACCACCCCTGACGACATTACGTTAAAAAATTCATTATTGGAGTCCAACTGTCTTCAAAATCGATCAATTGATTTTTCTTACAGGCAGACATCCTCTCCATGGAAACATAATCCCAGAGTAGATTTTTGAACAGATTTATGTTTAAATTCTCTTTTGACTTCCAGTTCAGAAGGATTGTTTTCTTAGCAATGGTTAGTACTGTGAGAAGCATGCAAGATTTATTCATGTCCATATTAGTGTCAGTGAGGTCCCCAAGCAGGCAGAGTGAGGGGGAGGGTGGGATGGGATGCCCTAGGTGTGTCGATAAGTCTTCACAAATCCTTTGCCAGAATTCGTTGACCGGTGTGCAATACCAGAAAGCATGCAGGTAATTATCTGGTGCATCCGTCTTACAAGTTAGGCATATGTCAGTATCTCTGATACCCATCTGGAACATCCTCTGCCCTGTGTAGTGTGTTCTGTGTAAAATTTTGTATTGTAAAAGCTGCAGGTTGGAGTTCCGATTCATTCGAAAGGTATTCAAGCAAATTTGCCTCCAGAAGTTAGTGTCTTGATTGATAAGTAAATCCCTTTCCCATTTGTGGGTAGGGAGTGAGAGCGTTGTATCAGATTCTGCTAGATGCACGTAAATCCTAGACAGTAGTTTTTTAGTTGGAGTTATTAAGAAGTTTGCTATTTTAGGTGAAAGCTCCAGATCTAATTGCTTACGGCACCATCTATTGTGTATTATTGATTTAAGTTGAAGATATTCTAAGTATTTGTTTTTCTCAATGTTATAAGTTTCTGTAATTTTGTCAAATGATATCATGCAATTGTCTTGGATTATATGTTCGAGGCGCTTGATTCCTTTATTATGCCAAGCCAGGAAGTTTATCACTTTTTTATTTAACAGGATGTCAGGGTTGTTCCAGATGGGTGTCAGTTTGCATGGGACCACTGAAGTTTGGTTTATTCTAAGAAATTCCCACCAGGCTGTCAGCGATGTGCTGATGTTGATGCTCTTAAAACAGCAATGTCGTTTAAGTATATGACTGATAAATGGCAGGTCCTCGACTCGAATATCATTACAGAAAGGTTGCTCAATATCCAACCAGTTAAGGTCTAAGTTATTTTGCGTAGTCCATTTTAGGACATATATCAATCTATTGGCAAGAAAGTAGTTGTAGAAATTGGGAAGCTCCAAACCCCCACAGTTTTTGGATTTCTGTAAAGTTTTTAAACTTATTCGTGGTGGTTTGGATTTCCATAGATATTTTGAAACTAAGGAGTCCAATGATTTAAACCAAGTCCGCGGAGGTTGACTCGGAACCATTGAGAACATGTAGTTAATTTTTGGTAGGATCATCATTTTGATTGTAGCTACTTTTCCCAGAAGTGATGTGGGTAGATTGTTCCACCGTGCAAGGTCATCTTCTATCTTTTTAAGCAGCGGACTATAATTTAATCGCGTCAGATCTGACAGCTTGGCAGAAATGTTAATACCCAGATATCTAATGTTCCCAGATTGAAGTGGGATAGTTGGATTGGACTGGAAGTCACAAGATATTGGAAGAGTAGTCGACTTGTTCCAATTAATAGAGTAATCTGATATGGAGGAGAATTTATCTATAAGTCTTATCGTCTCCGTGAGGGAACCCTGTGTATTTTGAAGAAAAAGTAATACATCATCTGCATAAAGACTAATTTTATGGGTTATACTTGCTGTTAGAATACCTTTGATATTATTATTATTCCGAATTGCTGCTGCCAATGGTTCAATAAATATAGAAAATAGTGATGGAGAAAGTGGACAACCTTGCCTAGTGCCCCTAGTTTTGAAGGAGCGAGTTAGGAAACATTTTTCCTCCATTTGCATCATGTAGTGACCGGACCACTGTACTGCAAGAGGACTGGCTCAAAAATCCCTCTGCAGTACTTGTATCTGTCCTTAAAAATAAATTAATGCTGTATTGGCTGCTACAGAAGGCCCTACACAATACTAAAAAATTATTGTGGTCTAAAACCAGGTGTTTCAGTTTCATTATCTAACCCCCGTAGATATCACATTTTCTTACACATAGGAACACCTAGAGCAGGGGTGGCCAATCTTATCCGCAAAGGGCCGGTGTGTATGCAGGATTTTAGGATAACCTGTAGGTCAGCTGTTCAAACCCAGGTGTGAGAACTCTTCAGCCAATCAGTCCTCTAATTAGTAATCTAATTAGGCAGTTGCAGCGAAAACACGCGTGCACACCGGCCCTTTGCGGATAAGATTGGCCGCCCCTGACCTAGAGGGTACGTTATTTCATCTGCTTTTTTCACACGTACAGGAAACTGCATCTCATTTTCTTCACTAGAACAGCATCCAAAGATTCACTTCATCATGTGTGCTCACTTGGAAGGGCACCCTAGTGGGCATTTCATGAGTATTCTCCACCTGAAAGGCACACATAGGGCACCCCAAGTTTACCCAATCGTATGGGCACCTTATATAGCACTACAACACATTGTCTCCACTAGAAACGCATTCATTAGGACAACTCCTCACACAGGGACCGACACCCTATACAGCACTGCATGACATTAGGAGTAACCTTACAGCACTGTTTCCCATTTTCTCTTCTGGAAAGGGCACACTTTGGGACACTTAATCATGCAGAAGGAGCACAGAGGACACTTCATAATGGCACCCTTTTCTATTGATAGGATGCACGTAGGGACTTCTTAGATCATTGTAAGGACATGGTGTAGGGCACTGCATCAAATCTTTAAATTAAAAATATGATAATATTAATGCTCTTTGCTTGTTCAATGGGCCAATTCTCGCCTACCACGGGGGAGGTTGGCTTTCCATTGCCTTGTTTGTCGTAAATTGCTTTGGATAAAAGCATCTGCCAAATGAATAAAGGTAAATGATTATATTCATAATATTTATCATTATTGCACTGCATTGCAGATTTGCATTGGTCCAAGTATCTGTCACATGGCAGTAACACATCCTGAATGTGCCAAATATCAAGCTACACCCCAAGGTCTACACCCATCTCCCCAGTTTAAAAACTCCGCTCTAAACCCCAACATATGAAAATGCTCACACATATTGCAGCACCGAGTTGGAAACAATTTCACAGCAATTAATGAATTTGTTTCAGACCCATCACAATATTTTATTGTAAATACATAATGAATGAAAATACATAGTCAGCCAAAAGAAACATAGTATTTTTAAGATTATACTTAGCATAACACAATCAGACCCTGCTGTCATACCACCCACATTATTCATTCGATGCAAACACATATACTGTAGAATTTATCCTCAGATTGTTCAAACCGTCACCAAAACTCACTTGGGGTCAAAACACATTCTGGCACTTTATAGGGAACATCAAAAAACTTTATCGGCCCGTCACTAAAGTCTGCCTTTTGACAATGAGATCCCTTTGATTGTTCGTACAGTAAGCTCTCTCTGAACCATAGCTTTTGATATAGGATGCAATTGAGTAAACATCAGGAAAATCCTACAAAATCAGCTGAACTTAATCAGAGTCACTTTAATTCATAGCGGGTGTGTACACCAAAAGACTCTGCTGTAATTAAATAAAAAGGTGCTTTAAAAAGTATTTAAGGGTGTGCACTCTTATACAACCAGCAAGTTTTTTTTTTTTTTTTCATTAGAGTTTATTTTTATAAAACATTTTCACCAAACATACATCAGCACTATTGGTCTTCAGGAGAATGAGCAGGTCCAGGAGCTGCAGAGAGTAACAAACTTTATAGTCTGCGTTAAAATAAGCATTGAGAAGGTCTTCTTCTTAATTTCAATCTTTACGGCTGCTACCCAACAAGATCCTACGACAATCTACTGGTGTTTAAACTTTTCACTTTTAATCATTATGCAGTTATTATCAGTCATTAGGCAACGTGGCTGGGGAATTTATACTGTTGCCCTATTCAACACCATAATGGTTAAAAGTTTAAACAAAAGCAGTACCCTGTCACGCTATGCAAATATACATCAGCACTATTGGTCTTCAGGACCTGCCAGACTTTTGACTGTTATTTTACAGTAGATTTTTTACAGTGTACGCGAACAGGCGGAAGCAAGCAAAACGTAAGCAAGTTTTACATGGTTGTAGCATATCAAGTCTATAAAGTAAATTAAGGTATAAAAGCCTAAATATAAGTAAATATTGGTAATCAGATAAATTCGTTTTGTCATTCAAAGTAGGTCTAATAGGATTTTTTAAATTTACGCTGTCAGTAACGCTGTCAGTGAAATTTTATTTTACAGAGACGCAGCAGCAGCATTAACAGAAAAAAAATGAGAAATTTAAAACGTGGATGCTTAGCCTGTATATTCTTCAAGCTATTAAGCCCACTGATTCCTTTATTTTTAAAGCCTATTTTTGTGTGGAATGCCATTGCCAAACCTGTCCGTTGTTGCCTATATGTTGCTTAAAAATATATATTTCTTTATGATATAAGGCTTCGATTTAAGGTGACATTTGTTAGGCATGCAGATTATTTGTCCCTCTTTTAAATAGGAGCTAGCGTGGAGCGATTTGACTGGAGCGGGAGGAAATTTTAGTGGAGCGAGGAGCGGTGTTGAGCGGAGCGGCTTAGTGCGAATTAGAGCGGAGGAGCGGGCGGAGCCAACAGCCTCGTGAGCGATGAGCGGAAATTCTCACCGCTCCACTCCGCTCACATGCTCTGATACAAAGCCTCATTAATATTTTAGCCATACTACTAAACTGCTTAAATTGTGGGCGTAAATAAATGTCCGTATAGCACAGAAAAGCTGGCGCACGGCCAAATGTTGCGCCTGTCATCTGAAGCCCTAGTGATTACTGCGCATGCGTGATATAATACCGGTATGATATCGCCCAGCCCTATTTTAATCAGTGATGTGTTCAAGACCATCTGTTTCGTGATCAAGACTCATCCAACCCAAGACCATGTCAAGACCAAAACAAGACCAAGCCTTGAATATTCTCAATCAGAATTTAGATTTTGTTTTTTTGTTACAGCCCCAGTATGACTGCACTTTATTTTCATTTATGTAATTCCAAAATACCCCATTATTGAAAAGTATTAATATTCACATAATCTAAACAATAATGCAGATGAGTAAAAAAACACAAAAAACACCAATAAAAAAACTTAATCACATATACAAAGCCAACTGTGTATATATATATATGTGTGTGTGTAACCAAGTTAGCCTGTTTAAGGTGTATAGCTACACAAAATCATTTTATTTTGAATTTGTTAATTGTAATTTGCTATCGCCACACCGCCTCATGGTGTGTTAATGGAAGATTCACACAACGCAGATAAACCGGTTACATAGACCATAAGAACATGTTTTCAGATGACAACCGAAGCTTTGAAGAAAATGCTTTATTTTTATAGACTGATGCATAATCATACTGTTGACTTATCGCAGTGTTACCGGTATAATGCATATCCATATTGTGGCCCACAATCACAGCGGTACTGACTATGACACTGGTGTAGCGCGCGCCCCTTACCTAGGACAGACTGAATGCTTGGCGCGTGTGGCACGGAGCTGCCGCGGCGTATCTGCGCGGTTACCCACACCGCCCGCGTGGCTGCTACAGCAAGCTGCAAGCGCAAATTTTCTATTGAAAATGGCAATCAATAATAGAATGCTTGATTTAGAAAAGTCAGAGAAGACCGTAAAGGTTTAACCAGCGAGCAGTCACGTTATTTTTGTTTGCTCTCCTTCATAGCAAGAGCGCAGCTGTTAATAGAATATTAGGGGAAGCGCAGTAGTTTTCAAGTGACCTCCCTCACTCTTCTTACAATAGCCACAAAAACATACAGAGATTATTATTATAATGGTCGTTTTTCCATAATGTATCCGGTTCCCAGCCTTTATGGGGCTCACCATTATCAAAGGTAAACTCACGGTAGAAAGACAACGCTTGCAGTAGCAGCAACGCGGGCGATGTGGAGAAACGCGCGGATCCACGATGCAGCAGCCACATACACGCTACGCAGCCGTTGTGTTCGGGGCTGGGATAGGGTTGCAGGCTAGGCTTGGGCGGTATATTAGTTCGAAATTACCCTCCCCCCCAACCCTGGCTTGGCAAATTTTATCGGGTGAATAGTGGGATGGTGTTGATTTTTAAAATACCGTTAAATGCTATACATACTGTGTTATAATTTCTGGATGGCATGACGATATAAAACGACACATACGATCCCCGGGGTGTCTGGATTTGGCTAATGCTGCCGATGACATCAATAAATAAGCATACAATGTAAAAGTACAATCGATTGGTAGTTTTCAAATCGCAACACTCTCTATCCTAAAAATAACATTTTGCTTTGAAAACACGGATATGCTCTAGGCATTTTTAAATAAAGTTTTATTTTTATAAATAAAGTCATTTTTACATATTTGCAAGATTGATAGTTTAAATTTTTCGACCAATCAGCAAACGGTATTTTGACAGCACATTGGGATTTTATGACGTAGGTCTAGAATTTTGCTTTGCAGTATATAAGGCATGTTGGTAATTTCCGAGTTTTCATTCAAACCTGCACAGTATTTGGCTGGGTCAATTCCGCGTGGAGCTGATTCGCAAACACTGATATTTTGGAATACTCAAAGAACAATATGGAAATGAACAAGTCTAAAGGTGAGCTAAGAATTAGGTGACATAATGTTTAAAAATAGATCCATTCTTTAAATGAGTATAAATTTTGCCCATCAGTATAGGCCACTTAAAATTAATAAATTGTTTTACATGGCCGCCCGCCTCAATTTTTTGGTGCCGCCTCAATTTTTTTAATATTTTATATTTTTCATAAAATCCGTTTTTTTCACCTCAAAGACTGTGGGTGAAAAATCTTGAATGTCAGCCTCGGATTTTTCAATTTGACGCTTCTCGGACAATGGTTTTTATCGTTTGTCAGATTGTGTGTGGGCCCACGGTATTAAAATCTATATCAATATACCGAGTAATATTACCCTTCGCGAGCTGTTTGAGAACTTTTCTAGTTTTAGTATATCTCTGTTGCCGTTCGTCTTTTCGCTAAAAATATAAAATCCCCTACTCACCAATATTTTAGAAGTTTGAGTCATGTAAAACAATTTATTAATTTTAAGTGGCCATATCTTAAAACTTCCTCAAAGAAACTTTTGATACCTAAATGTTGAATAATCTGTGTTGAATTCATTAGATGTGGTGATGTCACGATTTCTTCGTATTATCAGTGGTGTAATATAGGAAATAGCAGTCACAAGTGCTTACATGCGCTATCTGTCCTGTACCTGGGTGGGACAGTGCTCTTATGCCTTTTGTCCTCTTCCTCCATACTGTCCACATTTGAGGTTTCTGTAGCTCTTTATACACATTCTCTGGCTGTTATGTAGTTGTCTAAGATCAGAATGACACCGTGGTGACAGTTTTTAAACGTTATTCCTGTTATTATGTTGGCTTAAAAAAGCCAGCGTACTGTTCCTTATTGGTTTATTATTTTTCTTCTCTGCCCCCTGTATTCTATATGCTTCTCCTCCTACAATTTTAGGAGTACAACCATCAAACTTTCCACATTTCTTCATCCCTTAGCGGTCGGGGTTGCTTGTGCTTTTCTAAGCTGTCCCAGATTCCATTTTCCTGGGACGTCCCCTCAAACACCCCATTTTCCCCATTGGCTAATACTGGGAGGATTTTCAATCTGTCGCCACTCTCACAGCTTTACAGCTTTGAAGCTAAACTCACCAAACTTTTCATCACACAGTCATGGGGTCACACTAATGTAATTGGTGACTCTCGGTGGACGTCCTCGGACACTGGTCCTATCCTCCAGCCAATCAAATTTCACCTATTCAAAGTCAATGGCAGCTAAAACTGGCAAAATGCTCCCATTCGTATTCAAAGGTATGACATCATTTACTGGTCAGTGATGTCATCTGACAGATGTCATTTCCATTCTGTGATATCATAAAAACCTTTTCCATTCAGTGACATCACGAAAACATTATAAAGTAGGACCTTTTTAAAAGTAGCATCATTGTCACTTTTGATGGCAGGGTCGCCAAACTTTACACAGTTGGTCAATGTTACCCAAACAAAGTCCAACATGGAAATTAAGAAGCCTTCAGGTAAAGTAAGATTTAGTAACATATTTTAAAATAGATCCTTTCTTTAAATGAGCATAAGTTTTGCCTTTCAGCATATCTTAAAACTTCCTCAAAGTTAAGAATAACCTTTAGGTACCTAAATGTTGAATAATTTGTGTTGAATTAATTATGTGGTGACATTTTCACGTTAACCAGTTAATTTGACAGAATTATTTTACCTCAATATCCAAAACCAATAATACAAAATAAAAATACAGACTTTCCCTGTGAATGCTAGCAGTTAATTCAGCAAACTATTGCCATTACTGTATAAATATCAAATGCTGTTAGTGCTCTGCAAAACCAAAGTGTATTTTTGTAAATCGGCTAACTAGGAAGCTGAAACCATATAAAATGAGAATACGATATTTTATGTGGAACTTTGATGGGTCATGAAACCTGTTGAAAAATAAAATATATTTTTCTATACTGTTATTGGTTAAACATTTATCAATTCATCTTCTAACCACTTATGGTTGGGCCCATAATATTTGTCCTGAATGCTTACCTCATAAATGTATGACATTAGTGTCCTGTGATCTTTCTTTTAAGTCTTGGAGTCTAGAGTGAGAGGGATGAAGAGATCCCGCTCACCAAGTAAGGATGAGGGACGTCCTGTGAAAAGAGGGAGGAGGACCCTGAATTCACAAAGCAGAATTCGTCCCACTGCATCGACAACCAAAACCCAGAAGGGCCCCTTTAAAGGTTTGTCATATGACAGCAAAGTTATCATTGGAGACTGGAACCAGACTGATGTCATAGGTTAACTAATAGCAAACAAAAGTAAAAGTTAAAGAAAAGATAGAATTTTCACTATTAGTTTATTTTTTTTTTTTACTGTGAATAATAATAATAATAATAATAATAATACCTGCAATCCTGTACCCGTCTTTTACTCACGGTAAGTTCCAGGCCCCACCACGCTTACTATGAACACTTACTATGGTCGGGGGCCATAATACTGACCATGAATATCAATCCATCTATGCACCACATCATAAGCGTATGATATTAATTTCCTGTTACCTTTCTTTGAAGTGTCTGAGTCTAGAGTGAGAGGAAAGAAAAGATCCCGCTCACCAGACGAGGATGAGGAACGCCCAGGAAAAAGGGGGAGGAGCAAAAGTCCTGCTGCAGGTGTGTATGACAGAAACGTGGCAGATTGATGCATAGCAGCATCTACAATTTTACCTTTAAGGTCATGTTTTCAGTAGATATTAGGGATGTAATGATACCAAAAACTCACAGTGCGATAATATCACGATAAAAGGTTTCACAATACAATAATTATCACTATATTTAAAAGAAAAAAACTCAATAATTAATCATCAACATGTTTATTTATATCAAATTAGTTCTTCCTTTTAACATAAAGGGCTTCTGCTTTTCTTCATTAGTGAAATATCCAGCTATGACCTTAAGCCTTTGCCAGAACTTAGCAGTAATTGTCCTTTGCAATGAATGACTAAACAATGCATGTAATTATAAAACAAAACCAAGTCAGTAGTTCCTTTATAAAATATTAATTATTAATGCAGCAGCTGGATCTTTTAATCAAAACACAATCTGTAATTCTGAAGTAGTTTTTTCTGCCATTTTTCCACTGGGTCTGTTCTCACCGTGTGAAATATAGGCCACGCCCATACATACTAACACAAAATGATGCATGAAAACAGTGCACGTGTAACACTTATGAACCTATTTTGGGTCCACTTAGTAGTGCTACTGGCTAGTTCTAGGTTTGATGGGAGTGGTGGGGGAAAGATAATGACACCTCAAAATTTAGGACAACAACCTTTAGTAAATATTGATTGTAGAACATGAAGAATCATGAATACATTTATACACATTTACATTTAGATGGAAAAAACGTAAATCTACCTCTTTATAAAGTATGGGTTAAGATATTGTTTGCTTTGGGTATCTGAGACCTGTGGTTAAATCAGTTATTCACAGTTCAAATCTAGTAATATCTTAGCTCAGATTTGCTAATGTTTAACTGCGCACAAATCGTATTAAATAATTATTTTGTGTCTATTTATGCTTATTTAAATTCTCTATCCAGTATCTTTAGCACCTATTTATCTTTCCTTTAAATCAGTAACTTCCCCCACAAATGAAACTCAAAATTAATCAAGTATAAAAGGAAAAAACAAAATCACATCGTATAACATTCAGGCACATACCGTTCAATTCAGGCATAACAATGTCCAAAGGTTATTATACAGTTCAATTCAGTCCATCATATCCTAACTGCACATGTTATAAGAAATTCAAAGTTCCCTCTACTCATACTTCACCATTGTTCCATGGGTCTAGCTCATCATCCTGATATGAACTCCGTTCAGTGGGTCCCTGTTCGGTGAAGCACATGCATGAATATCCGTTCCAAATCTTTGGAAGAGTTTATGTGGTTTAAAACATTTCTTCCATCTTCCTTTTCCTTTAGTTAATAAAAAAAATATTCTTACACCATGTAAGCTATAAAATCAAGTTTAACAAGTTTTCTTTTTACCCTATTCTAAATCCTATGGTAGCCTGCTGTTAGCACTTGCTGCAACCAGCCTTAACCGCTTCTGCAAATAAAAACCTGTGCTCTCCACATTATGTCCTGACATCACCTCACATTCTGCATACAATCGTCTTTTTTCTTAAAGAGATAAATTATCATTTTGTCAATATACTGTAAATGTCTTTTTGTTTCTATTTGACCAATATATAAACAATTATTGTAATAGTAATAGATTTAATGACCTGTTAATGACCTACAATAGAGCACAAAGCATTCGTTAATGTAGTATGTATTTTTTGAGACGGAGCTTATACGAGCAAAATAACCACATGATATCGTGGTTGATATTATAACAGTCTGACGATGGTTTCGAGGTATTTTTTTATCACGATACTGCGATATTATGTTTTTCATTACATCCATAGTAGATATGTATTTTTAGTTTGCATTTTGTCACTGAACTCCCCAAATATTTGCATGTGTCTCAGTTCAAAACTACACTCTACATCCACATTGATTGCAGTTTATTGTTCGATTACATTGTCAATCTCTCATTGTCTGTAGTACCAAGTGGCCACAATGATTCAGCAGCTGGGAGTGGCACTGAAGATACTGGGAAGTTTCGCAGGCAACTCCAGTATGAAATTAGCCAGCAGCTGCTGCAAAGAGAAATGCCGTCAGAAGCAGGCCGCTCCACTCCGAGTCCCAAACCTACCTCCAGTAATCCTAAAGGTTTATATTTGTCTCAGTTTTTTATATGATGAGGATACATTTTCACAGCTGATTAATTTTCAATGTGTGACTAATAACTGAACATGACATTAATTGTATAGGCATTTGCTAAACTAGTATAGGCATATGGGGTTGCATATCTGAATCAAAAGGTAAATGAAGGCCCACAAAAATATGATATTAACGCATTAAAGTTTCTTCTCTGGCGGCTTCTGGGTTTAGATAATATCTAATATTTTGTAATTCTGGATGTTACCCTGACTAGCTGCTCAGTATTGTTTTGTGTCCCACTCTTTTTCTCTGTGCTGTAGAACAACTGGAGGACCTTTATTCTAAAGGGGCACTAATCGGCAGTGGAGCGTTTGGCAACGTGTATGCCGGAATCCGGAAAAAAGACGGATTACCAGTAAGATATATCTTACATTAGGTCCCATTAGTTTTCGTATCTGCTCAGTTCTATGTAATTTCTGTCTATAAAAATAATCTCTAATCTTCCCAGGTTGCAATCAAAGAAATCCTCAAAGAGGACATGCAAGAGGTAGACATAGTAAGTAGCATGTAGGGCTCCACACTAACATTTAAAAGGGGATAAGTGTCTTTTCTGCTCCCTGCATTGCCTCTTATCTGCTTCAACAATTCCACAGCCTGCACTTGGGGGGAAGATGCCCAAGGAGGTGGCCTTAATGATGCAGCTGAGCATCCCACCAGCCTGCCCCTACATCGTGGAGTTTATTGAGTGGTTTGAAGGTCCGGAAAGCCACTCAATAGTGATGGAGAGACCTGAGCCGTGTCAGGATCTCCATCACTACAGCATTGACTGTGGTGGCTCCCTGAGTGAGGAGGTGGCACAGCTGGTGCTACTACAGCTGCTGCTGGCCCTCTTTCACTGTGAGGATCGGGGCCTCCAACACGGTGACATCCAGGCTCCAAACCTCCTCATCCAGACAGAATCTCTGCAGGTCAAGCTGATAGACTTTGGATGTGGGAGTTTTCGGAAAGACAGCTCCGATCCAAAATACTTGGGTTAGTGAAAAAAGATGTTAATCTTTACAGAAATATCACTCCTTTATACTCTGTTTGCTTTCTGTAAAATAGTGAGATGTAAAGTGAGTTTCTCATGGCATCTTCTCTCTCTCTCTTTCATTTTTTCTGATTTATCGGAGCAGCACTGCATCAGCCCCTGCAGAGTTTTCTGCTGCATATGGATGGCGTCTACACCGTTTTGGACATCAGCACAATGCTCTTCCGTCTAATGTGTGGGACGGTACCCATTTGGAACCAAGAAACTGGGTCTCTGGATTTCCCCAGAGCAGTTTCTGAAGGTTAGTGTCAGCAATGTCACACTGACCATGCCTGATGAGAGAGCCTTCTCACTTTAAATAATATCCCAACTCCAACGTCTGTTTTCAGAATTTCAAGATTTAATGGATTGGTGCTTCAACCCAAAAAGGAACAATCGTCCGACTTTGGAACAGATTGCTTCCCATCCTTGGCTCCAGAAGGGCTGGTAGTCGGTCCAAGCAGCTGCTGGTGTCCTGTCGCTGCTCTGTGGAAAGCATACTCACCTGTGGCATCCTGCTATGGTATGCTACTCGTAGCTGCTCCATGGCTGACAAGAAGGAGTCAGGGAGTCATCAAATCTGCACAAAAAAATTACCAACACCCAGCTACCTTCACTAGAGGACATATACAGACCCCGATGACTTTGATGGGCCACGAGAATCACCCATCTCACCCAGGCCACCACCTCTGCTCTCTGCTGTCCTCCGGAAGAGGTTACAGTCCTATTAAGACATGCACTTCCAGACTGCTGAAAAGCTTCTACCTGAGCACTATTAAAGTCTCACTACATTATATAATTGATGAGACACAGTCTGGGTTTATGACCGGCAGGTATATTATGAACAATATTAGGTTCATTTTAGATATTTTGCACTACGCTGATTTGGTGAGGGATGATTTAATCTTTATTCTCTTTCTGGATATCCTCAAGGAATTCAATTCTGTTGAACACCAATTTATCTATAAATCTTTGAAATTATGTGGATATGGTGAATTATTTACAAAAGGTCCTATATCACTTTCTCTCTTTTTACTGGTCATGCAGTTGTCCATCCAGTATGTAAAAAATAATATTAATGGTCTAGAATTGGCCAAACATTCATGATAGATGATTCATGATACAATCGACAACCTATTGGTTCAACAAACTTTTTGTAAACCACACCCCCTTACAAGTAAACTTCTTAAAACAGGACCCCAGATTCTGCCCCAACAACACATCTTACTTAAGTTAATACATACTCATGGGAGGCACCAGTGGGGGGGGGGCGCAAACCAAAGGAATAAAATCAAACAAAATCAAAATACCCGTGTACAAAGCGCGTACGCGTACACACACACATACACACACACACACACACACACACACACTCTGCAGCACTGCAATCTTAGCCAGGCACAGTGTGAGATCCAGAGCACCAGCCTCCCCACAGTTCATGCCCCCGTACCTGGTGACAGACAAAACCACAAGTCAGTTTAAGAAGTTAACTATAGACAAACAACGAAAACACAACCAGTACAAGGCAGATCACCCTCACAGGGGAATTAACAGGACACTAATCAAATTATAGTCATGATCGCTTCAAGAGTACAATCCGGGAACTAAGGAAAGACAGTAGGATGGCACGGCAACTCTCCAAAGTGGACGACATAATCTCCAGCCAAAGAGGCATCTGGAATGGAATGAATCCACACCAACAACATCATGGGCAAAAATAGCGGTGATAAGTCCTGGCCACTCCAAGGCTGAAACTTAACTGAGATCACAATTATCCTGAAAAGTATACAACCCCAACATCAATACTGAATGTACCAGGTGGCGACTCGACTAAAAGAAGAAAAACTAACCCACCCCACCCCCGCTTAGAGCTATAACAATCCCCGAGTTAGAAGTTTCAAAGCAGCAGCACTCGCCGCTAAAAGCTGAACTGTGAAAAACTGTAAAACGGTCACCAGCACTACCCCACAATCTACAAGGAAATTATATGTGCAAAGTAAAATGGTATTCATAATTTATAACAGAAATCTTTTACATTTACTGTGCATGACTATAACCAAAATCAGAATGTTGTGTTAAGATCAGGTACTTTACCTGTCCCAGTGGGAAATTAATTTTCATGCAGCAGCAAAGTGCATTTAGTGTGGCAGAAAGACAAAGTGCACAGTGTTGTCACTGACAAAACGGCTGCAGAAACAGAGACACAGGAACCTCAGGGCAAGTTTAAGAAATATGGGCTGCGGCGGGCGAGGTACACTGGAGGTAGCTGTCACTTTAGGGCAGTCAATCCCCAACATTCCTTAGGAATAGTAAGTTGAATGGCACTATCAGCAGGCCCTTTGATTCCCCTCCTTACTGTCCCGGTTTCTCCCCTGCATGGACAGTTGCAGCCCCATGCTGGGTAAATGAGGGGTCACCAGCTGTGCCCTGTTATCACCCCTTCAGGGCTGCAGTGAAGAATCGATGGTTATTATCGGTATGTGCGTGAGTTTGCAGCCATCCATATCATAAATTAATTCCTTGGACTGCTGAGTGCAGCATGTGATGCTCTATGCTACTTACTACTGATATATTTACATTTGCACTCCATGAGGACCCTCAGTGCCAGGATGCGGTCGATGGTAGACTTCTTAGGCGAAAATCCAGACTGCTCCAGTCGCTGATAAGCAAGCAAATGATCACAATCCTGTTAAGGATGACCCTAGCAAGGACCTTACCCGGCACTGAGAGCAGTGTTATCCTCCTGTAGTTGCCACAATCCTGGCGATTGCCTGTTCCTTTTCAGATAAGGTCAAGAAGTCCTGTTTTCCAGTCAGTTGGGATGATACCCATCTCCCAAATGGAAGCAAAGATTGCCTGCAATGCTATGAGGGCAGCCTTACCACCGGCCTGGAGAAGCTCATCCCGGACACCACAGATCCCTGCGGCCTTCCCTACCCCCAGCTGGTTCATAACCCATGCGTTTGCAGTGACATTAAGTGGTTTACAGCTAATTGGAGGACCAGCCTGAAGAACTGTGGCCCCAGAGATTTCCAACATTCTAGCTGGAGGATCAGCTTAAAAATGCATTATTTTTAAAGAAATTGTTTCGCTTCACTGAAGTTTCTTATATCGACCTAAAGGTGGTGCCATTTTGCACAATACTTTGTCAGACATTTTTGAACAGCTGCATGGAAAGGATTGTTGTGATTATACATTGCCATGTTTTATGTGATATGAATTTTTTTGTATTCTTTTTTTGGTGAAACTCACTTCTTCACAATAAGTCAGTGTAATGACATTTGTTCTAAAATGCATTTTATAGATTCTATACCATTTCATTTGATGGGATGTAGATGATTTTCACTTGTACCAAGTGCTGCTTGCTCATCCTCAACATATACTTTAAATAATTCCAAACATTCAATTTCTGTAACTTTTTGTTCTATATGGGGGGGGGGGGGTCTGAAGCCTCTGTCAGAAAGTACAGGTGCAAGGCAGGGAACAACCCAGGATGGGGCACCGATCCATTGCAGCGCCCACTCACACACCATTTACAGACATGTGCACTTAGGTATCTCCTATTCACCTCAGCATTTATTTGCACTGTTGAGGCTTTAACTATGTCTGTGTCAGTGTGAGTTATAGGTATAATAGGGAGATGAACTGAACTGGAAAGTGTTTCTCCTGTTTACAGGGTCCAGCAGTCAGTAGAACCCAGCTAGCAGGTATCCTGTATAATTTTTTTCAAGCGCAAATCAACTGGAGTTTACTCACTATTTTTACTGCTTTATTTAATGCTGAAGGTGTTAAAAAAAAGAAAAAAATACAGCATTTCTACAATACATGTAAAATTATTACAAGCCATGTTAGCTTAGCATTATGACTGCAGTGTTCCTACGATACGTGGTGATAGTAAGTGCAGACTGGCAGACAGATGACCATTTATATTAACCTTACCCTGTTTAACTAGTAACATCTTTGCTATAAAAAACACTCTAACAGTAATTTCACACTAATATGTCTTCTCCTCTTTATCTCAGCTTCTTGAACAAACCTTGCAGAAGTTGCTGAGGGGAGATTTGGAACAGTTCACGGCGCAGGTGTGTCGGAAATACCCAGAATGCTTCTACCATCAGCTACAACATGGTGATGCACTTATAAACGCTGAGGAGATGATGGAAAGCTGTGATGAAGAGAGGGCTCTGAAGATCACATTGCACACCCTGAGAGACTTGAACCAGACAGACATTGCAGATTCACTGGAGAAAGAGGAGGAAAAAAGTGAGACAAGTGACCAAGATTTCTACAGATAATGCTTAAATGCTTCCTAATAATCCTGTAAGAATTTCTTTTGTCTTATCAGCAAACAAATCTAGAGCTCTGGAAAAAATTAAGAGACCACTCTATATTTTATTTTTTAAATCTGCATTTGTAAATCCTCACTGTAAAAAGGAAAAAGTTAAGACAACTTACAATTTCAAGGCAACTTACTGCACTAGATTTTTGAGTTTTGAGGGCAAACAGACTACGTCTTTAAGAAAACCACCTATTGTTATGCCGAGTAATTATTTTCATTCAGATTCATTCTTTCACATCTATAAAAACTTCAAATGTTTAGTTGTACATATTAAGAATTGCTAACAACAAAAGTTGTTCCAACCTATTGTCTTTTCTTAAGATTTATCTTTCATATGTGTAAAGAATTTGAGTTTAGCATACTAAGGCTTCACCCACTGCAGTGCCCAGGGGTACAAAAACAGAGCCCAAAGATGTGCTGGTTGGGCTTGAACTGGATCTTTGGGTCAGAGGCACAGAGGTTTAACCCACTGAGCTACATGCTGCCACCTCTGGACAATGATGCTGCCCAATCTCTGAACAGTTATAAAACTGTAAACAGTGTTTTTGTGTTAGCACCATATTTAGCTTATATTTCATACACCTGAGCATGAGGCTCTGTGAGATAAGCCTCTCTTCATGGACCAAAGGTCACCAGCTCAAGCACAGTATCAGCACATGTGGGGGCCCTTGAGCAAGACCTGTGACCCCCAGCTCCCTATAGGCACCACAACTGGTAGCTGCCCTTCACAGTCAAGTTTGCTGTCATTCCCCACAGGGATCCTCAAAATCTATCTGCTATTATTTATTACTATCTTGTGTTAAATAGACATGCTAATTGACTGTTTTGTTATCTTCATTTATAATTATTAGACGGCACATATTTTGCAGCCTCTCCTGGAGCCGACACCTTATCGTGGTGGAGGGGTTTGCGTGTTCCAATGATCCCAGGAGCTAAGTTGCCCGGGGCTTTATGCCCCTGGTAGGGTCACCCAACGCAAACAGGTCCTGGGTGAGGAACCAGACGAAGTGCGGCTCATCAGAGACCCCTTGTGATAAATACAAACATAGAGTCACGTTTTCCCTCGCCCGGACGCGGTTCACCCGGGGCCCCCCCCTGGAGCCAGGCCTGGGGGTGGGGCTCGATGGCGAGCGCCTGGTGGCCAGGCCTGCACCCATGGGGACTGGTCGGGCACAGCCCGAAGGAGGCACGTGGGTTTCCCCTCCAATGGGCTCACCACCTGTAGGAGGGGCCATAGGGGTCGGGTGCAGTGTGAGTTGGGCAGTGGCCAAAGGCGGGGACCTTGGCGGTCTGATCCCCTGCTGTAGAAGCTAGCTCTAGGGACATGGAATGTCACCTCTCTGACGGGGAAGGAGCCTGAGCTGGTGCGCAAGGCTGTGAGGTTCCGACTAGATATAGTGATTTTTCAATAACAACTCCCTCTTTCTCTAGCTGTCTGGTATCTTTAAGTAGTGGCTCCAAAACCCAGTCATACCCATACGTTTTGATACGTTCAGTCTTACACAGTACAGCAAGGAATATTGATGATAAATTGCTGGTAAATTGGCAATTACCCAGTATACACCACTGTTACGTGCCGTAAGTTTGGGGTACGTGCCGTAAGTTTGGGGGTATGTGCTGTAAGTGTACGTGCCGTAAGTTTCGGGTACGTGCTGTAAGGAGAAGGGTCCAGCTGCAGATGCCTGTAGAGTGGAGCTCCACCGGAAATACATCACCTCCACAGGAAACACTTGGCCTCAACTCTGTGTCACAGCGAATAAACCCTAACCTTAACCCTAACCCTAATCGGAGCTCCACTTTACGTCCTTAAAGATCACCGTGTTTCCTGTGGAGCTGACGTATTTCCGGTGGAGCTCCACTCTACAGGCGTCTGCAGCTAGACTCTCTTGGCTGTAAGTGTTACATGCCGTAAGTGCAGGAGGATGCCTACAGGTTCTTCGGACGTCCTGCCCACTCGCCAATTGGTCAACTGCTCCCTCGACTCCTCCCTCTGGACCTGACCCCGCCTCCCTTGCCTTCGGAGCAGTTTCCAGTTTGTTGGCTGAAGAGATTGCCGCTTCGTCTGCCCACTACTTGCTTCTCGCCTGCTAGCTCGCTCTTCGTTCGCTTTGGCTTTTTGTATGACTGCTTGTGTATGACTGTTTTGTTCTTGACTTCCGATTTTCGCCTCATTCCTTATTGTACCTTCGCCCTGCTTTTGACTGTCTGCTTGGTTTTGAACTTTCGCTCGTACTCCGACTTCACCTCTTTGATCTCCCCTCTGGATACTGTCGCTTCGGCTGTGTGTTTGTGTGTTCCACTAGGTGTGTGCAAGGAGTGTCTGTCTTTTTGTTTCTTCATCAACGTGGGGATTACTGTTTGTTTGGTTAGGGAGATAGGCTTAGGCATTGTTGTTTCGTTTCACCCTTTTGTTTTCACTTAGGATAAGTTTATCTTGGGGTTATATTCAGTAGATGTGGTTTTGTTTGTTTCTTTGGCCTTTGTCACTCCTGACGTTCGTTACACCTAGTGTTTGTGCAGTGTCTGTGAAAAACTATACAAAAAAAACTATAAAAAAGACTCCCTTTGTGTCCCATGTTCCCTTTTCCTAGCTCTGGTTGTGTTGTTATTCCCAATCCCTCCTTCCCTTTCACTTTGTTAGGCTCCAACCCTAGACTGGAGCGTAACACCACACACACTTTATGTTTCTTTTTCGATGTTCCTAATGGATTATATATTTCAAAATAATCTATATACACTCACCTAAAGGATTATTAGGAACACCTGTTCAATTTCTCATTAATGCAATTATCTAATCAACCAATCACATGGCAGTTGCTTCAATGCATTTAGGGGTGTGGTCCTGGTCAAGACAATCTCCTGAACTCCAAACTGAATGTCAGAATGGGAAAGAAAGGTGATTTAAGCAATTTTGAGCGTGGCATGGTTGTTGGTGCCAGACGGGCCGGTCTGAGTATTTCACAATCTGCTCAGTTACTGGGATTTTCACGCACAACCATTTCAAGGGTTTACAAAGAATGGTGTGCAAAGGGAAAAACATCCAGTATGCGGCAGTCCTGTGGGCGAAAATGCCTTGTTGATGCTAGAGGTCAGAGGAGAATGGGCCGACTGATTCAAGCTGATAGAAGAGCAACTTTGACTGAAATAACCACTCGTTACAATCGAGGTATGCAGCAAAGCATTTGTGAAGCCACAACACGTACAACCTTGAAGACCCCACCGGGTACCACTCATCTCCACTACAAATAGGAAAAAGAGGCTACAATTTGCACGAGCTCACCAAAATTGGACAGTTGAAGACTGGAAAAATGTTGCCTGGTCTGATGAGTCTCGATTTCTGTTGAGACATTCAAATGGTAGTCAGAATTTGGTGTAAACAGAATGAGAACATGGATCCATCATGCCTTGTTACCACTGTGCAGGCTGGTGGTGGTGGTGTAATGGTGTGGGGGATGTTTTCTTGGCACACTTTAGGCCCCTTAGTGCCAATTGGGCATCGTTTAAATGCCACGGCCTACCTGAGCATTGTTTCTGACCATGTCCATCCCTTTATGACCACCATGTACCCATCCGCTGATGGCTACTTCCAGCAGGATAATGCATCATGTCACAAAGCTCGAATGATTTCAAATTGGTTTCTTGAACATGACAATGAGTTCACTGTACTACAATGGCCCCCACAGTCACCAGATCTCAACCCAATAGAGCATCTTTGGGATGTGGTGGAACGGGAGCTTCGTGCCCTGGATGTGCATCCCACAAATCTCCATCAACTGCAAAATGCTATCCTATCAATATGGGCCAACATTTCTAAAGAATGCTTTCAGCACCTTGTTGAATCAATGCCACGTAGAATTAAGGCAGTTCTGAAGGTGAAAGGGGGTCAAACACCGTATTAGTATGGTGTTCCTAATAATCCTTTAGGTGAGTGTATAATCCAATAGCAATACTGATATCACAACCTGAGAGAATTTGGTTCTTCTTGAAGTATTCACCATCTCGAAATTATTTATATTGTCCAGAGACTTTAACTGGATTTATTAGATCAATACATTCCAGGACCTCTTCTCTTTTTAAGAGTTCATGTAATAAATTTAAAAAAGGAACGTAAACAAAAGTATGGGTCCTTTCAAGTGGATTTAGAACATATTCAACAGGTTCAATAACTGTAAAGTTCTGTTTGTAGAATGATTGTCTTTTGTGTGCTGTTCCTAAAGGTCCTTTTCTTGAAAGCAGCTTCAATGGATTTGAGCTTTGTAATGCTTCAAACAAAGAATCAATTATATTCTTCTCATTGTACAGCTCTGATGTTTTAAAATATTTTCAATTGACTGCTTAGATATTTGCCCAGCTAATTCTACAATGTCATACAACTCATCTACAATTTCCTGAATTGCTGACTGTGACACATGCAAGGCTGCTTGCATCCGCAGTAACTGATGCAATTTGCCTTTGGATTGATTCATTTTCCAGCTCAGATTTTTGTCCTGACACAAACAAATCTGTAGAGGTTACATCTTCCGTCTCCCACTGCTCGTCATTCACAAAGGTTTTACCGCTGTGCTGTACAATAATCTTGGGTTTAAAATGTTCTAATGTGGAAGACTGATGGTAATTGTTACGATCGCGGGCAACGGAGCAGGACAACAGGCGATCGGAGCCAGGAAGTCGGGTACCAATGGGGTTTTATTGGTAGAACAGGACAGGGGACGTACGATGAGCAACATCAATGGTGAGTCTGGGGTACGGAGACGGAGACACGGACTAAATACACCAGACCAGGCAGACAAAACAGGAAACAGCAGGGCACAATCAGGAAACCACACGTGGAGAATGAGGGGGCGTGGCACACACTAGGAGCGGACGGAGCATGACGTAACAGTAATGACTTCTATGAGCAGTAAATGTAGAAAGTACACTTGACTTAAAAGCGCAATCTCCAAAAGGACAAAACACAGTTTCTTTATTCCTCAAATGTTTCTTTAAATGAAGAAAATACTGTATTTCTGGATGTTGGTTGGTTCTGAAAATGTGCACAATTCACAGCAAATTTTGGCAACGTAAACCTGAACTCTCTTTTCGGTGCTGTTTTAAATTACTTAAAATTTTGAGTTCCACAAAGGACTGAAAGACTGTTAAACAGTCATTGAAAATCCAAAATGTTGTGCCTGTAGACATAAAACATCATATTTAGAACATGGGTGTAGTAGTAGCTAGTAATTGTAGTAATAATAATAATAATAATGTGAAATTAAAACGTAACTTAAGATTCCGAGTTCGTTAGGATTCATTTACTGGAAGAAAGTATAAAAAATGAAATACACAAACGCTTTAAGTATGATCAAAGAAAGCCATTATGGCATGTACAGTTCAATTTGTTCAATTAGTTAGTAGTAGTTAGTACTAAAATATTCAAAATTTGCAAGCAGATTTTACATGATATTGGGGCATCTCATTCAGCTAACAGCCGAGTAAATGCACGGTAAAATACTGCGATTATGGCGGGGCAAACTGATTAATGAATCTTTTGGTGCTCGAGAAGACGTTTCACAGAATCAAATTTAACTGTATTTCAAAATTTCCTGTTCTGTGAAATCTGCTGCAACAAGAAGCCATTGTGAACCAGGACCTCGCACATCAGTATTAAAGGGCATCAGGACTGTATCGAAATTTACTGTAAAGCTCTCTGAGCTGCACAAAACTAGGCCAAAGTTTGAAAGTGCAGCCATCTGATAAATAAACGTTGGCATACACAGAACAGAGTCCAACACCTTAGCTTGACCTATGTAGCCTGTGATGGCCTACTCATTGAGCCAGGTAAAAATGGCCAATGACTTTGCTGCTTTATTGTATATAGTTATACTGTATGCAGGTTAGGTTTTGTGAAGGGTTCTTACTTATATATGTAGTATTGTAATCAGTTGATAAGTAAAAAAAGAATACAAAATTATTTATTTGCATTGCATATTACATAGGCTATAACGGTGGTCAGCTAATACAACAGAAATTTAGCGTAGCCTTTAAATAGACTGTTGAGAGATGAACCTAGAGAGTGCCTGTTGGATGACAATATTTTAAGAATTTTAAGAGTATTACAATGATAACTATAACAAATATCCCTATAAACTGATATGTCTGTTACAAAAAGCACTATGATAAAATATTACCCTAAAAGAGCCACTTAAAAGGCTGTTGGATGAATGTCAAGAATATAACTATGACAATTGTTGTAATATTCTTGTATATATGTATAATGTATATGTAATTACTATTATGTATATATAATAACTATTACAAATGGTACTAATAAAATTTTCATCTGAAGTGGCTGCAAAGAAAAGGTTGAAGTGTTTATGACCAGATATGTGTGTGACAAATTTGGTGATTATTGGTGGCTGTTTTGGTACATTAAGTTACGTTAAGCCTTTTCCTTATAATGGGCGTCAATGGAGAGGAAAACGCTTAACGTAAGATAAAGTCCATTTCCGTAGCATTTTGATTTGATTTTTTGTCAGGGGAAAGTATTTATGACCAGATATATGTCTGAGAAATTTGGTGATTATTGGTTGCTATTTTGGTACATTAACCCACATTAAGCTTTTTCACATTAAGCGTTTTAGAATGTCCCGGTCAGGGATTTGGGTCTGTCAAAAGTGTTACGTCCGTGTGTGTGTGTCCAGTCCGTCTCTCCATCAGATCCCATTCCGTCAAGCTGCTGATTCCGGTTCCGCCTTTTCCATCTCGCTACACAAGCCGTGCCAAAACTGGATGGACTGGTTATCATCGCCTCGTTCCCGTTTCCTGCCTCTACAGCCCGGATTATAAAAGACGCCTGCACACCCCATCTCCCAGCTCTTGCTCGTGATTTGTATTTGCTTTGCCTTTTGCTATTGTATTTTGGATTTACTGTTATGACCCATTTTGGCTTACGACTTTCGCGCTTTTGGTTTTCGATTTGGTCATGGTTACTCGGCTTGGATTGATTTACCCGTGTTTTGACTATTGCCTGATTATCGACTATTCTTAGGATTTCGGATTGGTTTTGGTTGCTTGTATTATATATATATAATATGCGTATAATATATGTATATATGTATGTTCTTTTTTGTATGTGTGTGTGTATGGGGATAAGGGTTGTAGGGAGTGACTGCCATTTGTTTTCTGCGTGTACGGCGTTTTTGTCCCTGTTTTGTGATTAGCGAGGGTTAGGATAGCGTTTGTCTTTTGTTTCACTTTTGTTTTGGGTTAGGGAAGTTCGTCGGTACGTGGGTAGTTAATTCACTGGATTTTGTTTATTGTTTTGGCCGGTGTCACTCCTGAAGCTCACCTTTACCCCAAATATACAGTGTTACCATCATCATCGCCTTGGGTGTTGATTATTCCCTCACCTCCTCTACCTCTCGACTCCCTGTTCCCCGTTTCCCGAACCATATCACTGTTTACGCCCCGTCCCTAGACGTAACAGAATTGGGGGCTCGTCTGGGATCATCATCGCCTAGGGTGGTGGGCTGGTATCCTACTGGTGTGGCAATGGCTGACTTTGATCTGACTCACTTTACTCTGTGTCCCACCTTGGAAGGCTTTGATGCCTGTAGGAAGATCGATCTGTTACAGATCGCTGCTTTCTTTGACGTGCCGGTGCCTCGAGCTGCTTCCAAAAAGGAGGTTAAAGCTCTGCTGTTTGATGACCTGGTATCTCGGGGTATATTGCCTGAGAGGGAGGAGGCGACGGGTGTTGCTCCTCAGATGGCACAGTCACCCGTAGCGGAGGCGTGCGGGATGACCGGTCCAGCTTTGGGCATGGATCCCGGAAGCCCGCCCCCTGCTCTCGAAGACCCTCGTCTAGCCATCCGACTAAAGGAGTTGGAGCTAGAGTTAAAGAAACAGGAGAACCAGGCACAGCTTCTACATTTGCGCGCTTTGCAGGTGGAGGCAGATAAAGAGATCGCCTTAGCACGGCTGAAAATGGAGCAGCCCACACCGGGTCTTTTGCCGCGGGGGTTGACACAACCCGGCGTCCCTCAGGGCTCCCCGTTAGGTGAAGTCCCTGGGTTTGATGTCAGTCGGCAAGTCAATCTAGTACCACTGTTTAGGGAAAATGAAGTGGATGCTTATTTTCCTATATTCGAACGTATTGCCACAACCTTAAAGTGGCCTAAGTCTCTCTGGTCATTGATGCTACAATGCAAGTTGGTAGGAAAAGCCCAGGGTGTGTGTGCAGCTTTGACTCTGGAGCAAAGCCTTGATTATGAAGTCGTTAAAACCACTATTCAGCGGGCTTATGAACTGGTGCCGGAAGCCAATCGACAGAATTTCAGGCGGCTCAGAAAAACCAACAGCCAGACGTTTCTGGAATTTGCCAGAGAAAAATCTGTGTTATTTGAAAAGTGGTGTACAGTACTTCTAGTGCGGTCTCTGAATTTGAACAGTTGAAGGAGCTTATTTTGTTGGAGGAATTTAAGAATTGTATACCTGAGAAAATCGTGATCTATTTGAATGAACAGAAGGTCACTAGTTTGTCCGAAGCCGCTACATTAGCAGACGAGTTTGCACTAACTCATAAGTTTGTTTTTGCCTCCCCTCTGTCTCGGCGAGATCCTGCTCCCAGTGTTGCTACAACCGTACCTAAGTCTGTACGTACCGGATCGCCTAAATCGGGTGTTTCTGATAAACTAGTGGAAACCCGTTCCTGCTTCTACTGCCACTTGCCAGGACATCTTATAGATGCTTGTCCAGCGCTAAAGCGCAAGATGGCCAGACAGACTGTACCGGAAAAACCTGTGCATTGTGTGAAGACTATTTGTGGCGATGTTCAGTCTTCTGTGGATTCGTCTTTTACGCCTTTTATTTTCTCTGGGTTTATTTCTTTCGGTAATGAAAGTGACGAGAAACAGCCTGTCACTATCCTGTGGGATACAGGGGCGGCTCAATCTCTTGTTTTGGACACCGTGCTTCCTTTTTCGGACTCATCTTATTGTGGCTGTGATGTTTTCATTCAGGGGATCGATATGACCGTGGTGCGTGTGCCTCTACACACGGTTTATCTACATACGGATGACTTTGCGGGATGTTATAAGGTTGCTGTTCGTTCGCAGTTACCTGTTCCTGGTGTTTCATTTGTTTTAGGGAATGATATAGCTGGGGGAAAAATAACCTCAGTGTTAGAGGTGGTTGAAAAACCCCAATGTGAAAGTCCAAGTTCAAGTATCTTTCCAGCTTGTGCAGTAACTAGAGCTCAGGCACGGAAATACCGAGACGTGATTGACTTGTCTGATTCGTTTTTATGTGATAACACTGCTGAGGGTAAGACTCGTTCGTCTTTGTTGGAAGACAGCGATCTTCGTGCAGATGCTCCCACATTGACTGATGTTACCAGAGCTGAATTAATAAAAGCTCAGAAGGCTGACCCTTCTTTGGCTTACTGTTTCCGACTATCCGAGGGTAGCGATATTAACTCTACCCAGTCACCTCTTTATTTCTTTAGGGATGAGGTCTTAACGAGGAAATGGGTTCCTCCTGCATCACCGAACTCCTGGGATGCGGTATACCAGGTGGTTGTCCCTTCTCCATTTAGACAACAAGTTCTATCGCTTGCCCATGACCATCCTTTTTCCGGTCATTTGGGGGTGCGTAAGACGCATGAGCGCATCTTACGACATTTTTTTTGGCCTGGTATTAAAGGTAATGTTATTTCGTATTGTCGCACTTGTCACAAATGTCGAGTGTCTGGTAAACCCAATCAGGTGGTTCCCCCTGCACCGCTTCGACCTACTGTATACCGGTGGTGGGTGAACCGTTCAAATACATCTTGGTTGATTGTGTGGGTCCTCTTCCGAAGTCTCGTGCAGGACATAATTACCTCTTAACTCTCATGTGTATAACAACTCGTTACCCTGAAGCGATTCCCATTCGTTCCTTGAAATCGCGGGTGATTGTTAAGGCTTTTGTTAAGTTTTTCACCACATTTGGCTTACCTAAGACGGTTCAGTCAGATCAGGGGTCTAACTTTACCTCTCGTCTGTTTAAACAGGTTCGTCAGTTACAGGTCCAACATAAACTGTCCAGTGCTTACCATCCCGAGTCACAAGGTGCACTGGAACGCTTCCATCAGTCCTTAAAAAGTATGTTACGTACATATTATCACGAGTCTGACAAGGACTGGGATGAGGGAGTCCCTTTGTTGCTTTTTGCCATCCGTAACGCTGTGCAGGAATCTACTGGTTTTAGTCCTGCTGAGTTGGTTTTTGGTCACTCTGTTCGTGGACCACTCAAGTTGCTACAGTAGCAATGGTTGTCACCTGTATCGGCTGCTCAGCCTAAACCTGTATCGACTTATGTTGAATCGATTCGTTCTAGGTTGCATTGCGGCGTGGGATTGTGCTCGAGACTCTTTGACTGCTTCCCAGAAAGAGATGAAGTCTCGCTATGATTTGAAAGCGATCGAATGCTCTTTTCAGGTTGGAGATCACGTGTTGGTTTTACTGCCTCTGCCTCGTTCCTCTCTGCAGACACGATTTTCGGGACCCTACGTGATTTCCAGGAAACTTAGTAATACAGATTATGTTTTGGACACTCCCGACCGCAAGCACAAGTCCCGGGTATGTCATGTAAACATGCTAAAGCCCTATCGCACACGTAGGTATCCCACCGCCATAGACGCTACATCTGCCCTGCCTGTTTTATCAGTCCTGATTGTCCCAGTGCCTCCTTCGGAGTATTCCCCTGAACATGATGATCTTCATCTTGGGAAATTGTGTTTTCCCTGTGCTCGCCTGCCAAATTCTGAAGCCCTCGAAAATCTAGCCGACCGTTTAACCCATCTCCCCGATTTACCTTGACAAGACATTCAGTCCCTCATAAGAAAATACCTGGATCTATTCTCAGACACCCTGTCCCGTACGAATGTCCTCTGTCATGACATCGATGTTGGTAGTCAGGTGCCTATTAAGCAACGTCCTTATCGCGTAAATCCCCAGAAGCATGCTGTGCTCCGTAAAGAAATCGCTTATCTTGAGGAAAACGGGTTAGCCATCCCCAGTGTTAGTCCGTGGTGTTCTCCATGTGTTTTGGTGCCAAAACCAGATGGCAAGTTCCGTTTTTGCACCGACTATAGAAAGGTTAATGCTAAAACAAAAGCGGATTCTTTTCCACTCCCCCGCATGGAAGATTGTATTGATCGTATCGGCTCTGCCACTTATGTGAGTAAACTGGATCTTTTAAAGGGTTATTGGCAAGTTCCTCTTTCTCCGCGTGCCTCCGATATTTCTGCTTTTGCATCTCCAGACACCTTTATGCAGAATACCGTTATGGCTTTCGGGCTGAAAAATGCACCTGCTACGTTCCAGCGGCTGATGAACAAAGTCTTGGGACATGTCTCTAACTGTGAAGTCTATTTAGACGATATCGTAGCTTATACCGATACTTGGGAAGAACACATGCGTGTGCTAGACGTTGTTTTTGGGAAGTTGCGTGAAGCTTCTTTAGTCTTGAATCTAGAGAAATGTGAATTTGGTAAGGGTATGGTTACTTATCTGGGAAAGACTGTAGGGCAAGGCATGGTTAAACCTGTTAAGGCGAAAGTAGAGGCTATAAATTTGTTCCATGCTCCTCAGAGTAAGCGTGACCTCAGGCGGTTCCTTGGTATGGCCGGTTACTATCGGGGGTTTTGTAAGAATTTCTCGGATGTGGTTTTACCTCTCACTAACCTCTTACGGAAGGACACGATTTTTGTGTGGTCCCCAGAGTGTCAACAGGCTTTTAACACGGTAAAGATGTTGCTGTGCAGTACTCCGGTGTTATCGACCCCTAACTTTAACAGACCGTTTAAACTAGAGGTGGATGCCAGCGGTATCCAACCGAATTGTTGGGTTCGAGACTGGAGGAAAGGTGTTTGCTGTCACCAGGTACAAATATTTCTGTTGGCTACTATTGGACACTCCAACGTTATGCACCTGACATTGAATACAAATAAAAATCAAGAGCAAACACTTTCAATTATGTTAAACTTAATAGTGTATGAGAAATATAAAATGCGATTAAATACGCTATTGCTGGTAAACAGTTAACTGTCTATTTCTTAGAGTTCCTACATGATGCAACAAAGCCAAAATTATATTTGTGCATACCCACCAAGTACCTGTCACAATCAGCAAAAACTTATCAGGAAGCAAAACTTTTCAAAAAAATTGTTGTACGTCTCACTAGTGCATCTGTGACCAGGGCAGCAAAGCTTTGTCATGTATTGAGAGCCACGCTATCCAGGGTAATATCAGCATACCACCATGAAGGACGGACCACATCCAACAGGAGTAACTGTGGACACAAGAGGAAGCTGTCTGAAAGGGATGTCTGGGTACTAACCTGGATTGTATCCAAAAACCATAAACCACAGCTGCCCACCTCAGTGCAAAACTAAATTCACATCACGTCTCTCCTGTTTCCACCGAAACTGTTCATCGGTAGTTCAATAAGGTAAATAATCGTGATTGGGCTGCTATAGCCAAACCTTTGGTCACTTGTGCGAATGTCAAACGTCAGTACTTGTATCTATCCATCTCAAGACAAATAATGCTGTATTGGCTGCTACAGAAGGCCCTACACAATGCTAATAAATTATTGTGGTCTAAAACCAGGTGTTACAGTTTCATTGTCTAACCCCTGTAGATATCACATTTTCTTACACATAGGAACACCTAGAGGGTACGTTATTTCATCTATTTTTGTCGCACGTACAGGGAACTGCATCTCATTTTCTTCACTAGAACAGCATCCATCAAAGATAGTTTTCCCTCCATTACAAAGGTACTTCATCATGTTTGCTCACTTGGAAGGGCACCCTAGTGGGCACTTCATGAATATTCTCCACCAGAAAGACACAGATAGGGCACCCCAAGTTTACCCAATCGTATGGGCGCCTTATATAGCACTACAACACATTGTGTCCACTAGAGTCGCATTCATTAGGACAACTCCTCACACAGGGACCGACACCCTATACAGCACTGCACCACATATGCTGCTGTAATGAACACTAGTGTCACATTAGTGCATACAAAAGGGCTGCATACACCAAAGTATGTCTTGCTTGGAGGTTAAAGGATTTTGGCGTTCCTTAATTTTATGGGAAAGGGGCAGTTGTGCCTTTCACTATGCATTAAGCTGTGTGTGTGTGTAATCAAGTTATTCAGTTTAATGTGTATAATTACACAAACTCAGTTTATTTTGAATTTCTTAATTGTTGTAATTTGCTATCGCACACCGCCTCGTGGTGTGTTAATGGAAGAGTCACACAACGCAGATAAACCGGTTACATAGACTGTATAAGAACAAGTATTCAGAGGACAACTGAAGTTTTGAAGAAAATAAAATGCTTTATTTTAATAGAGTGTGATTTAGTATGACAGCCTTTCATACAGCACGAGTGTCCCATCTTACCAAAAATAATGCCACACGCAAATGCTCGCTCTTGAGTTGTATACATCCAAAATGGCTATTCGACCCACAATACACTGCGGCTATAGCGAGTGTGATGTCAGCTGACAAAGGTAATATTTGTCCTTCAACTGAGTGATAAGCTGCAGCACTAATAAAATACATATTCATACATCAAAGGCTAACAAGATAGCTAACAGATACAGAAACTTCTAAGCCAACACAAGGTGCTAAGCTAATTCATACTTGTATCTCGTCACATTCGTGCACAGCGGTAATTGGTCTACATTCTCTGAAGGTTACAAAATCAATCTCTGCACAGTTGACATCAGCTTCTTATAGAGTCCTAATGATTACATTCTCTGTGCATTATGAAATGCTAAATAATATTCCATACTCACATAAAATTAATACTGATTTCCGCCTCATATCGGCAAGATTAATATTTTAAAAGATATTTAGCATAAACACTGCTAGAAAACCACATGAGATGAACAGGCGAGCCATAACTTAAACTAAACTAGAAGTAAAATTCATATCCCTAGCTAGTTTTGCGTTAGTCTACCATATTAACATAAATTAGCAGTGCCAGACACCGTTCATTTAACCACATATACTATCATACTATCCAGACCTACGGTTAATGTTTATGCTATCGCTTGTGTATATAAAGCTTATTCTCATATACACTCACCTAAAGGATTATTAGGAACACCATACTAATACGGTGTTTGACCCCCTTTCGCCTTCAGAACTGCCTTAATTCTACGTGGCATTGATTCAACAAGGTGCTGAAAGCATTCTTTAGAAATGTTGGCCCATATTGATAGGATAGCATCTTGCAGTTGATGGAGATTTGTGGGATGCACATCCAGGGCACGAAGCTCCCGTTCCACCACATCCCAAAGATGCTCTATTGGGTAGAGATCTGGTGACTGTGGAGGCCATTTTAGCACAGTGAACTCATTGTCATGTTCAAGAAACCAATTTGAAATGATTCGAGCTTTGTGACATGGTGCATTATCCTGCTGGAAGTAGCCATCAGAGGATGGGTACATGGTGGTCATATAGGGATGGACATGGTCAGACACAATGCTCAGGTAGGCCGTGGCATTTAAACGATACCCAATTGGCACTAAGGGGCCTAAAGTGTGCCAAGAAAACATCCCCCACACCATTACACCACCACCACCAGCCTGCACAGTGGTAACAAGGCATGATGGATCCATGTTCTCATTCTGTTTACGCCAAATTCTGACTCTACCATTTGAATGTCTCAACAGAAATTGAGACTCATCAGACCAGGCAACATTTTTCCAGTCTTCAAGTGTCCAATTTTGGTGAGCTCGTGCAAATTGTAGCCTCTTTTTCCTATTTGTAGTGGAGATGAGTGGTACCCGGTGGAGTCTTCTGCTGTTGTAGCCCATCTGCGTCAAGGTTGTGCGTGTTGTGACTTCACAAATGCTTTGCTGCATACCTCGGTTGTAACGAGTGGTTATTTCAGTCAAAGTTGCTCTTCTATCAGCTTGAATCAGTCGGCCCATTCTCCTCTGACCTCTAGCATCAACAAGGCATTTTCGCCCACAGGACTGCCGCATACTGGATGTTTTTCCCTTTGCACACCATTCTTTGTAAACCCTAGAAATGGTTGTGCGTGAAAATCTCAGTAACTGAGCAGATTGTGAAATACTCAGACCGGCCCATCTGGCACCAACAACCATGCCACGCTCAAAATTGCTTAAATCACCTTTCTTTCCCATTCTGACATTCAGTTTGGAGTTCAGGAGATTGTCTTGACCAGGACCACACCCCTAAATGCATTGAAGCAACTGCCATGTGATTGGTTGATTAGATAATTGCATTAATGAGAAATTGAACAGGTGTTCCTAATAATCCTTTAGGTGAGTGTATATGTGTGTGTGTAACCAAGTTAGTCTGTTTAAGGTGTATAGCTACACAAAATCATTTTATTTTGAATTTGTTAATTGTAATTTGCTATCGTCACACCGCCTCATGGTGTGTTAATGGAAGATTCACACAACGCAGATAAACCGGTTACATAGACCATAAGAACATGTTTTCAGATGACAACCGAAGCTTTGAAGAAAATGCTTTATTTTTATAGACTGATGCATAATCATACTGTTGACTTATCGCAGTGTTACCGGTATAATGCATATCCATATTGTGGCCCACAATCACAGCGGTACTGACTATGACACTGGTGTAGCGCGCGCCCCTTACCTAGGACAGACTGAATGCTTGGCGCGTGCGGCTTGGCGCGTGTGGCACAGAGCTGCCGCGGTTACCCACACCGCCCGCGTGGCTGCTACAGCAAGCGGCAAGCGCTAGTTTTCTATTAAAAATGGCAATCAATAATAGAATGCTTGATTTAGAAAAGTCAGAGAAGACCGTAAAGGTTTAACCAGCGAGCAGTCACGTTATTTTTGTTTGCTCTCCTTCATAGCAAGAGCGCAGATGTTAATAGAATATTAGGGGAAGCGCAGTAGTTTTCAGGTGACCTCCCTCACTCTTCTTACAATAGCCACAAAAACATACAGAGATTATTATTATAATGGTCGTTTTTCCATAATGTATCCAGTTCCCAGCCTTTATGGGGCTCACCATTATCAAAGGTAAACTCACGGTAGAAAGACAACGCTTGCAGTAGCAGCAACGCCGGCGATGTGGAGAAACGCGCGGATCCACGATGCAGCAGCCACATACACGCTACGCAGCCGTTGTGTTCGGGGCTGGGATAGGGTTGCAGGCTAGGCTTGGGCGGTATATTAGTTCGAAATTACCCTCCCCCCCAACCTTGGCTTGGCAAATTTTATCGGGTGAATAGTGGGATGGTGTTGATTTTTAAAATACCGTTAAATGCTATACATACTGTGTTATAATTTCTGGATGGCATGACGATATAAAACGACACATACGATCCCCGGGGTGTCTGGATTTGGCTAATGCTGCCGATGACATCAATAAATAAGCATACAATGTAAAAGTACAATCGATTGGTAGTTTTCAAATCGCAACACTCTCTATCCTAAAAATAACATTTTGCTTTGAAAACACGGATATGCTCTAGGCATTTTTAAATAAAGTTTTATTAAAGTTATTAATATTTTTCAAATTACTCGTACGTCATTTTTACATATTTGCAAGATTGATAGTTTAAATTTTTCGACCAATCAGCAAACGATATTTTGACAGCACATTGGGATTTTATGACGTAGGTCTAGAATTTTGCTTTGCAGTATATAAGGCATGTTGGTAATTTCCGAGTTTTCATTCAAACCTGCACAGTATTTGGCTGGGTCAATTCCGCGTGGAGCTGATTCGCAAACACTGATATTTTGGAATACTCAAAGAACAATATGGAAATGAACAAGTCTAAAGGTGAGCTAAGAATTAGGTGACATAATGTTTAAAAATAGATCCATTCTTTAAATGAGTATAAATTTTGCCCATCAGTATAGGCCACTTAAAATTAATAAATTGTTTTACATGGCCGCCCGCCTCAATTTTTTGGTGCCGCCTCAATTTTTTTAATATTTTATATTTTTCATAAAATCCGTTTTTTTCACCTCAAAGACTGTGGGTGAAAAATCTTGAATGTCAGCCTCGGATTTTTCAATTTGACGCTTCTCGGACAATGGTTTTTATCGTTTGTCAGATTGTGTGTGGGCCCACGGTATTAAAATCTATATCAATATACCGAGTAATATTACCCTTCGCGAGCTGTTTGAGAACTTTTCTAGTTTTAGTATATCTCTGTTGCCGTTCGTCTTTTCGCTAAAAATATAAAATCCCCTACTCACCAATATTTTAGAAGTTTGAGTCATGTAAAACAATTTATTAATTTTAAGTGGCCATATCTTAAAACTTCCTCAAAGAAACTTTTGATACCTAAATGTTGAATAATCTGTGTTGAATTCATCGGATGTGGTGATGTCACGATTTCTTCGTATTAACAGTGGTGTAATATAGGAAATAGCAGTCACAAGTGCTTGCATGCGCTATCTGTCCTGTACCTGGGTGGGACAGTGCTCTTATGCCTTTTGTCCTCTTCCTCCATACTGTCCACATTTGAGGTTTCTGTAGCTCTTTATACACATTCTCTGGCTGTTATGTAGTTGTCTAAGATCAGAATGACACCGTGGTGACAGTTTTTAAACGTTATTCCTGTTATTATGTTGGCTTAAAAAAGCCAGCGTACTGTTCCTTATTGGTTTATTATTTTTCTTCTCTGCCCCCTGTATTCTATATGCTTCTCCTCCTACAATTTTAGGAGTACAACCATCAAACTTTCCACATTTCTTCATCCCTTAGCGGTCGGGGTTGCTTGTGCTTTTCTAAGCTGTCCCAGATTCCATGTTACTGGGATGTCCCCTCAAACACCCCATTTTCCCCATTGGCTAATACTGGGAGGATTTTCAATCTGCCGCCACTCTCACAGCTTTACAGCTTTGAAGCTAAACTCACCAAACTTTTCATCACACAGTCATGGGGTCACACTAATGTAATTGGTGACTTTCGGTGGACGTCCTCGGACACTGGTCCTATCCTCTAGCCAATCAAATTTCACCTATTCAAAGTCAATGGCAGCTAAAACTGGCAAAATGCTCCCATTCGCATTCAAAGGTATGACATCATTTACTGGTCAGTGATGTCATCTGACAGATGTCATTTCCATTCTGTGATATCATAAAAACCTTTTCCATTCAGTGACATCACGAAAACATTATGAAGTAGGACCTTTTTAAAAGTAGCATCATTGTCACTTTTGATGGCAGGGTCGCCAAACTTTACACAGTTGGTCAATGTTACCCAAACAAAGTCCAACATGGAAATTAAGAAGCCTTCAGGTAAAGTAAGATTTAGTAGCATATTTTAAAATAGATCCTTTCTTTAAATGAGCATAAGTTTTGCCTTTCAGCATATCTTAAAACTTCCTCAAAGTTAAGAATAACCTTTAGGTACCTAAATGTTGAATAATTTGTGTTGAATTAATTATGTGGTGACATTTTCACGTTAACCAGTTAATTTGACAGAATTATTTTACCTCAATATCCAAAACCAATAATACAAAATAAAAATACAGACTTTCCCTGTGAATGCTAGCAGTTAATTCAGCAAACTATTGCCATTACTGTATAAATATCAAATGCTGTTAGCGCTCTGCAAAACCAAAGTGTATTTTTGTATATCGGCTAACTAGGAAGCTGAAACCATATAAAATGAGAATACGATATTTTATGTGGAACTTTGATGGGTCATGAAACCTGTTGAAAAATAAAATATATTTTTCTATACTGTTATTGGTTAAACATTTATCAATTCATCTTCTAACCACTTATGGTTGGGCCCATAATATTTGTCCTGAATGCCTACCTCATAAATGTATGACATTAGTGTCCTGTGATCTTTCTTTTAAGTCTTGGAGTCTAGAGTGAGAGGGATGAAGAGATCCCGCTCACCAAGTAAGGATGAGGGACGTCCTGTGAAAAGAGGGAGGAGGACCCTGAATTCACAAAGCAGAATTCGTCCCACTGCATCGACAACCAAAACCCAGAAGGGCCCCTTTAAAGGTTTGTCATGTGACAGCAAAGTTATCATTGGAGACTGGATCCAGACTCATGTCATAGGTTAACTAATAGCAAACAAAAGTAACATTTAAAGAAAATATAGAATTTTCACTATTAGTTTAAATTTTTTTTTTACTGTGAATAATAATAATAATAATAATAATAATACCTGCAATCCTGTACCCGTCTTTTACTCACGGTAAGTTCCAGGCCCCACCACGCTTACTATGAACACTTACTATGGTCGGGGGCCATAATACTGACCATGAATGTCAATCCATCTATGCACCACATCATAAGCGTATGATATTAATTTCCTGTTACCTTTCTTTGAAGTGTCTGAGTCTAGAGTGAGTGGAAAGAAAAGATCCCGCTCACCAGACGAGGATGAGGAACGCCCAGGAAAAAGGGGGAGGAGCAAAAGTCCTGCTGCAGGTGTGTATGACAGAAAAATGGCAGGTTGATGCATAGCAGCATCTACAATTTTACCTTTAAGGTCATGTTTTCAGTAGATATTAGGAATGTAATGATACCAAAAAGTCACGGTGCGATAATATCACGATAAAAGGTTTCACAATACAATAATTATCGCTATATTTAAAAAGAAAAAAACTCTTAATAATTAATCATCAACATGTTTATTTATATCAAATTAGTTCTTCCTTTTAACATAAAGGGCTTCTGCTTTTCTTCATTAGTGAAATATCCAGGTATGACCGTAAGCCTTTGCCAGAACTTAGCAGTAATTGTCCTTTGCAATGAATGACTAAACAATGCATGTAATTATAAAACAAAACCAAGTCAGTAGTTCCTTTATAAAATATTAATTACTAATGCAGCAGCTGGATCTTTTAATCAAAACACAATCTGTAATTCTGAAGTAGTGTTTTCTGCCATTTTTCCACTGGGTCTGTTCTCACCATGTGAAATATAGGCCACGCCCATACATACTAACACACAAAATGATGCGTGAAAACAGTGCACGTGTAACACTTATGAACCTATTTTGGGTCCACTTAGTAGTGCTACTGGCTAGTTCTATGTTTGATGGGAGTGGTGGGGGAAAGATAATGACACCTCAAAATTTAGGACAACAACCTTTAGTAAATATTGATTGTAGAGCATGAAGAATCATGAACACATTTATATACATTTACATTTAGATGGAAAAAACGTAAATCTACCTCTTTATAAAATATGGGTTTAGATATTGTTTGCTTTGGGTATCTGAGACCTGTGGTTAAATCAGTTATTCACAGTCTAGTAATATCTTAGCTCAGATTTGCTAATGTTTGACTGTGCACAAATCGTATTAAATAATTATTTTGTGTCTATTTATGCTTATTTAAATTCTCTATCCAGTATCTTTAGCACCTATTTATCTTTCCTTTAAATCAGTAACTTCCCACACAAATGAAACTCAAAATTAATCAAGTATAAAAGGAAAAAACAAAATCACATCGTATAACATTCAGGCACATACCGTTCAATTCAGGCATAACAATGTCCAAAGGTTATTATACAGTTCAATTCAGTCCATCATATCCTAACTGCACATGTTATAAGAAATTCAAAGTTCCCTCTACTCATCCTTCACCGTTGTTCCATGGGTCTAGCTCATCATCCTGATATGAACTTAGGTCCCTGTTCGGCGAAGCACATGCATGAATATCCGTTCCAAATCTTTGGAAGAGTTTATGTGGTTTAAAATATTTTTTCCATCTTCCTTTTCCTTTAGTTAATAAAAAAAATCTTCTTACACCATGTAAGCTATAAAATCAAGTTTAACAAGTTTTCTTTTTACCCTATTCTAAATCCTATGGTAGTCTGCTGTTAGCACTTGCTGCAACCAGCCTTAACCACTTCTGCAAATAAAAACCTGTGCTCTCCACATTATGTCCTGACATCACCTCACATTCTGCATACAATCGTCTTTTTTCTTAAAGAGATACATTATCATTTTGTCAATATACTGTAAATGTCTTTTTGTTTCTATTTGACCAATATATAAACTATTATTGTAATAGTAATAGATTTAATGACCTGTTAATGACCTACAATAGAGCACAAAGCATTCGTTAATGTAGTATGTATTTTTTGAGACAGAGCTTATACGAGCGAAATAACCACGCAATATCGTGGTTGATATCATAACAGTCTGACAATGGTTTCGAGGTATTTTTTTATCACGATACTGGGATATTATGTTTTTCGTTACATCCGTAGTAGATATGTATTTTTAGTTTGCATTTTGTCACTGAACTCCCCAAATATTTGCATGTGTCTCAGTTCAAAACTACACTCTACATCCTTATTGAATGCAGTTTATTGTTCGATTACATTGTCAATCTCTCATTGTCTGTAGTACCAAGTGGCCACAATGACTCAGCAGCTGGGAGTGGCACTGGAGATACTGGGAAGTTTCGCAGCCAACTCCTGTATGAAATTAGCCAGCAGCTGCTGCAAAGAGAAATGCCATCAGAAGCAGGCCGCTCCACTCCGAGTCCCAAACCCACCTCCAGTAATCCCAAAGGTTTATATTTGTCTCAGTCTTTTATATGATGAGGATACATTTACACAGATGATTTATTTTCAATGTGTGACTAATAACTGAACATGACATTAATTGTATAGTCATTTGCTAAACTACTACAGGCATGTGGGGTTGCATATCTGAATCAAAAGGTAAATGAAGGCCCACAAAAATATTATATTAACGCATTAAAGTTTCTTCTCTGGCTGCTTCTGGTTTTAGATAATATCTAATATTTTGTAATTCTGGATGTTACCCTGAATAGCTGCTCAGTATTGTTTTGTGTCCCACTCTTTTTCTCTGTGCTGTAGAACGACTGGAGGACCTTTACTTTAAAGGGGCACTAATCGGCAGTGGAGCGTTTGGCAACGTGTATGCCGGAATCCGGAAAAAAGACGGATTACCAGTAAGATACATCTTACATTAGGTCTCAACAAGCATATACATATGATATGTGCAGTCTTTATGGACTCCATGTTTTTAGAAGAAGTGCATTTGTATTTATGTCAGTTTTCATATCTGTTTGGTTCTGTGCAAACTCTCTCTATAAAAATAATCTTTAATCTTCCCAGGTTGCAATTAAAGAAGTGCTCAATGACAATGGGGAAGAGGTAGACATAGTAAGTAGCATGTAAGGCTCCACACTAACATTTAAAAGGGGATAAGTGTCTTTTCTGCTCCCTGCATTGCCTCTTATCTGCTTCAACAATTCCACAGCCTGCACTTGGGGGGAAGATGCCCAAGGAGGTGGCCTTAATGATGCAGCTGAGCATCCCACCAGCCTGCCCCTACATCGTGGAGTTTATTGAGTGGTTCGACGGTCCGGAAAGCCACTCAATAGTGATGGAGAGACCTGAGCCGTGTCAGGATCTCCATCACTACAGCATTGTCTGTGGTGGCTCCCTGAGTGAGGAGGTGGCACAGCTGGTGCTACTACAGCTGCTGCTGGCCCTGTGCCACTGTGAGGATCGGGGCGTCCGGCATGGTGACATCTGGAACAAAAACCTCCTCATCCAGACAGAATCGCTACGGGTTAAACTGATAGACTTTGGATGTGGGAGTTTTCGAAAAGATCCAAAATACTTGGGTTAGTGAAAAAAAGATGTTAATTATGCAGAAATATCGCTGCTTTACACTCTCTGTAAAATAGTGAGATGTAAAGTGAGTTTATCAGTGTCTGTGGCATCTTCTCTCTCTCTCTCATCTCATTCATTTTTTCTGATTTATAGGAGCAGCACAGCTGGATGTGGATGTGATGTTCACCATCAGGTGCATCAGCTCAATGCTGTTCCATCTGGTATGTGGAACGTTACCCGTTCGGAGCCGAGAAACTGGGTCTCTGGATTTCCCCAGAGCAGTTTCTGAAGGTTAGTGTCAGCAATGTCGCACTGACCATGCCTGATGAGAGAGCCTTCTCACTTTAAATAATTTCACAACTCCAATGTTTATTTTCAGAATTTAAAGATTTAATGGATCGGTGCTTCAGCCGAATCAATTATTTGACTTTGGAGGAGATTGCTTCGCATCCTTGGCTCCAGAAGAGCTGGTAGTCAGTCTTGGGCAAGACCTAGGTAATAATAAACTCTTCACTTTGTCATATGGCCAGCCTCAAAGCAAAATATACATTATAAAAGCCATTTTATTCCCCTTAACTTTGTCATATGGCCAGCCTCAAAGCAAAATATACATTATAAAAGCCATTTTATTCCCCTTAACTTTGTCATATGGCCAGCCTCAAAGCAAAATATGCATTATAAAAGCCATTTTATTCCCCTTAACTTTGTCATATGGCCAGCCTCAAAGCAAAATATGCATTATAAAAGCCATTTTATTCCCCTTAACTTTGTCATATGGCCAGCCTCAAAGCAAAATATACATTATAAAAGCCATTTTATTCCCCTTCACTTTGTCATATGGCCAGCCTCAAAGCAAAATATACATTATAAAAGCCATTTTATTCCCCTTAACTTTGTCATATGGCCAGCCTCAAAGCAAAATATACATTATAAAAGCCATTTTATTCCCCTTAATTTTGTCATATGGCCAGCCTCAAAGCAAAATATACATTATAAAAGCCATTTTATTCACCTTAATTTTGTCATATGGCCAGCCTCAAAGCAAAATATACATTATAAAAGCCATTTTATTCCCCTTAACTTTGTCATATGGCCAGCCTCAAAGCAAAATATACATTATAAAAGCCATTTTATTCCCCTTAACTTTGTCATATGGCCAGCCTCAAAGCAAAATATACATTATAAAAGCCATTTTATTCCCCTTAACTTTGTCATATGGCCAGCCTCAAAGCAAAATATACATTATAAAAGCCATTTTATTCACCTTAATTTTGTCATATGGCCAGCCTCAAAGCAAAATATACATTATAAAAGCCATTTTATTCCCCTTAATTTTGTCATATGGCCAGCCTCAAAGCAAAATATACATTATAAAAGCCATTTTATTCACCTTAATTTTGTCATATGGCCAGCCTCAAAGCAAAATATACATTATAAAAGCCATTTTATTCCCCTTAACTTTGTCATATGGCCAGCCTCAAAGCAAAATATACATTATAAAAGCCATTTTATTCCCCTTAACTTTGTCATATGGCCAGCCTCAAAGCAAAATATACATTATAAAAGCCATTTTATTCCCCTTAATTTTGTCATATGGCCAGCCTCAAAGCAAAATATACATTATAAAAGCCATTTTATTCCCCTTAACTTTGTCATATGGCCAGCCTCAAAGCAAAATATACATTATAAAAGCCATTTTATTCACCTTAATTTTGTCATATGGCCAGCCTCAAAGCAAAATATACATTATAAAAGCCATTTTATTCCCCTTAACTTTGTCATATGGCCAGCCTCAAAGCAAAATATACATTATAAAAGCCATTTTATTCCCCTTAACTTTGTCATATGGCCAGCCTCAAAGCAAAATATACATTATAAAAGCCATTTTATTCACCTTAATTTTGTCATATGGCCAGCCTCAAAGCAAAATATACATTATAAAAGCCATTTTATTCCTTCCGGTATGACGCGGCCATGTTCAGACACGTTCCTGACCGCTCCGTAAAGACTGTGCTTTTTTCGTTATTTATTCATTTATTTTACTTTCACTCGCAAATATCTCTTCAGGTTTGGTGACCTACAACAGTAGAACACTACTGGATATAGGAAATCAGATTTCGGCGCTAATTTCGACTACTTCTAAGCCTGACCAGTCGTGGCCGTCTGAGATACTATGCTACTCGGACGACAACAACAATGGACGCGACGCTAACCCACGGCGAAGAACAAAGAAGCGCCGGGGAAAACGCGCCGGCGTCCATAACAGAATGAGAGAGCAAGCTCATTGCACCCCTCTGTCGAGTATCCTGCTGGCTAAGTACAGTCTCTGGAGAATAAGCTAGACGACCTCAGAGCCAGAGTCACTTTCCAGCGAGATATAAGGGACTGTAACCTTTTATGCTTTACTGACACTACCTCCAGCTGAACGTCAGTACGACTAAGGAGCTGGTGGTGGACTTCAGAAGGAGACAACATGACTATAGACCCCTCACCATCAATGATGCTCCAGTGGAGAGGGTGAGCAGTTTTAAATACCTGGGCATCCACATCTCGGAGGACCTGACATGGACTGAGCATATCTGTGCTCAGACAAAAAGGGCAAAGCAGCGCCTGTACCACCTGAGGCAATTGAGGAAGTTTGGGGTTTCCCCTGCTGTCCTTAAGGCTTTCTACTCGGGCGCTGTTGAGAGCGTCCTCACACAGAACATCTCATCCTGGTTTGGGAATAGCTGTGTACAGGACCGGAAAGCCCTCCAGAGAGTGATCCGGGCAGCTGAACGCTGCTGCAGGTTAGCTCTCCCCTCCATGCAGAACATTTACATCAGGAGATGTAAGACCAGGGCAGCTAAGATTATCAAGGACTTGTCTCACCCCAATTACAGACTGTTCAAACTCCTGCATTCAGGCAGAAGGTTCCGTGTCATTATGGCCAAGATGGAGAGACTCAGGAGGAGTTTCTATCCTCAGGCGATTTGACTCCTCAACCAAGACATGCCACTCTCCTGGTCATAGTGTTATGGTTATTAGTTCAACCTGACACTGCTGTGCTGACACTGCACACTGCACTTTGAACTGACTATAAGCGTTTCTTGCACAGTATTTCATCCTGTAATTTGTATATACGCTCTTGTAAATTAATAGGTTATATTTTTTTCTTTCTTCTGGTTACACTTTCTAAATAAATTTACAATATATTTTACAATTTATTTTATAATCTCTGTTATTTGCACAAAGTATGAGCGGTTCAGGATACATTCCATCAACTTCCCTGTCTCCTCTATCAGTACCAATGCTGGAAAAGGGAATGGAGGGAACAGGGGTTCAAGATCTAATTTCTAATACTCAGACATCTCAGGTCCTTCACAGTACATTTTCCCCATTTACATTAGTCTACACTATATGGTCCTGCATCTGCTAAAACACTAATTTACATAGTATTTTTTTGTTCTCTGTCAATGCATCATATTTTACCTTTTATAAGTGAATGGAAGAGCAGAGCAAACGGGCACATTGCGATCCTTCCGCTTCTTCTTTTTGCATGCATTTTCGGATGGCGCTGGGGACAGTTCAGGCTGTTCTGTCAGTGGGGCATAAGGCAGCCCACAGTCCAGGACTACCCGCCTGAGCATAGCCTCGACCACCCCGCTCCTCAGCTGCAGGAGGTTTTGTCGCACATCCTCTGTGAGTTGCGGGTCTTTGGACGGGGAAATCTTTTCTAATATTTCCCTCAAAAGATCAGTGATGGTTAGTCCTGCAGTAATTTGCTATAGCCACACCGCCTCATGGTCTGTGTTGCCAGATTGGCGGTTTTCCGCCCAATTGGGCTTCTTTTGGTTATGTTGGGCTGGGAAAATTGGCATTGGGCGGGTCTAAAAAATTTGGGCTGCTTTTTAAAATATTTAGCGGGTTTTACTGTCATTATTATTATTATCATTAAAAAAATATATATTAAAAATATACTAAGAATATATTTAAAAAATCATGGTGATTATATGGAGAAACATAAAAAAATGTACGTGTCACTTAGCTGTCCAATCAGCCGTCACAATTAGTTCATTCAGAGAATCTGTCAAATATGACATGACATCATCAATCAGTGACAGTCATTGGTTAACCAAACATCACAGTGAAATTGTATTGGTCACTTGTTATAAGCGCCAAAACAACAAGTGACAGAGAGGTGACTGGGCCTTCTCTCTTAAACTTGTATTTACCTAGAGATAGCATCATGCCGAAGTGGGGAAGATACAAAAAACTTTACAGAGAGGAATGGGAGACTTATCCGGAACTAAAATGCTGGATTGCCCCTGTGCCAGAGGATGACTCCAAAGCTCATTGCAAGTATTGTAACACAGAAATTCGAGCGCAACTTAATGATTTGAAGGAACATGGTGCCACAAAAAAACACAAGTCTCGTTGTGTGCCAAGTGTTAAGTCTTTTGCTGTACCAACGGGGTCTGCTGCTGGTCAAAAGACAATACAAGATGACCAAAAACGTCGTGAACTGAGGATTGCGACGTATGTGGCTTGTCACACATCCATCAACGCAGTTGATGACTTGTCTGATATTATTCAAGATGAAGTGGGAGCATTCAAACTCATAGGACGAAGTGCACTGCAGTGATAAAGTCTGTTCTGGCGCCACATTTTAGAGAAGAGTTACGTGAGGATATTGGTGAGTCTCCATATTCACTGTATCTTGATGAGACCACCGACATATCAGTAAACAAGCTTCTGTGTATCTGTGTTAAGTACCGATCAGTGAAGCACCGTAAGTTTGTCAGCACATATCTCGGACTTGTGGAGCTCTTGGACTGTAACGCAAATGGAATATCAGACGCAGTTGTTGCTTTTCTAAGAGAGTATGGCCTGGATATCAAAAACTTGGTGGGGACAGATGGAGCGAGTGTTATGGTAGGAAAAAATCACTCTGTCTTTACACTCCTCAAGGAATTACAGCCAAGTCTACAGCTTATCCGCTGCGTATGCCATTCTTTAGGTATTGTTGCTAACAAAGCTATGCAACGTCTCCCAAGCAATCTGGAGTACATGATACGAGAAACCTATAACTGGTTTGCTCACTCAGCAAAGCGTCAGGGTGATTATAAGGCTGTTTACGAAACCCTAAATGATGGTGGCTGCCCGTTAAAGTTTATATCCCCCAGCTCCACTCGCTGGTTAGTGATCTCCTACTGTATCGAAAGAATTCTGGACCAAGAGGATGCGCTTAAAATACATTTTAGTTTGGTATCCGATGCAGAGCACTGCTATTCCGTGAGGATTTTAAAAGAAATGTACAGTGACAAAGCAAACATTCTGTATATGCACTTTCTCCGCCCCGTCTTAAAAGAAATCAAAACAGTGAATAAATACTTCCAGCTGGAAACCGGAGACACGCTGAGTGTATTTAGGGATCTTGATAGACTGTATATGCCTACACTGAGAAGGGTTGTTAAGCCCAGCATATTGCGTATGAACAATGATGTGCGACTGCGAGAGCTTGATCTTAAATCACACAGCATTTACCTCTCCCATCAGGATGCTGATCTGGATACCACATTCCAACAGCTGCTGGAGGCCAGCCCACTTGCACCTGAACAGGAGACCATCTCAGCACGATGATTGGCTTTCCTTAAAGAAGTGCTGGCTCAATATCAAATGCGCCTGCCTGCTTCAATGGAGATGCTGCGCAAACTGGAGTTGCTTTCCCCCAAAATAGAGATGTCCACTATAAACAGGTCTCGAGTCACAGACTTACCTACTGATTTTTTTTCATGTCCAGAAGACGTCTTAGAAAGCCAGTGGAGAAATGTAGGGTCAGCCGGATTCTCAAGTGAACAAGCCATCGACGCTTTTTGGCTTGAAGTTGAAGCATTCAAAGATGCTGGGGGAAATAATTGTTTTAAAGAACTTTCCCTGGGTGCAATCAGATTGCTCACTCTGCCCATCTCTAACGCTCATGTTGAGAGGGCATTTTCCCAAGTGACGCTGCAAGGATGACACGAGATATCGAATGGGTCTGCCGCTCCTCTCAAGCCTCATGGATGTGCGCTCTGGCCTGAGCAGGAACGGGTGGACATCAGCCAGTTTCAAACCTCCCCAGCAATTGTTGGGGGGATTTGATTCCTCCATGTATTAGCTTAATGGACTGTACATAGTTATTAGTGTTCAACATTCTTCAGTTCAAGAAAAGAGTAATAAACTTCGAAAAGGTAAGATCCGTTAATCTGCATGTGACTGACTAAATAGTTCTAATTTTTTGCTGACAAGGAAGCTTGTTTGTGCATTTTTCTGTTTATTTTATAAAACTGTTTATAATGCCATGCTCTTTATCAGGCTACGTCTATACTTTTACGTTCAACATAAGTTTTTTGCTAGGTGGAGATTTGGGCTGGTTTTTATTGAGGTGGGCGGGTTTTATATTGAGTTTGGCCTGGAAACTGTCGCTCAGATCTGGCAACCCTGCTCATGGTGTGTTAATGGAAGATTCACATAACGCAGATAAACCGGGGGGTATTCCATGAAACAGGGTTAAGTTCCGTTCCATCAACGTGTCTTAAATGAATCCCCGCTGAATTACCATGGTAATTTAGGCTTGCGAACAAGCCTGATCTGGACCAGACTAACCGTCTCGCTTAGTTTAGCGTTGTCTCAAAGAACGTCCGACGTGTGGGAACAGATTCCCGAAAGATCGTTCCGTCGGACGAAAATCCGCGATCTTACTATTACATGTCATATAACCTGTTGAATTATATGTCCTCATCTGACATTATATTTTACATTATCTGATTGATTTTTTTGTTAATCTGTAAGGTGTACCAAAATGACATGATTTTGTTTGAGTTAGCGGGAGAATGAGTCTTGTATATACGTATATAAAAAACAGAACCCTGTAGTCAGTGCTGTGAGTAAAAGCAAGACGAGAAAGCAGAGAATAAAAACCATCTTTTCTGAAGTAAAGCTCTGCGTGATACCTCCATAATATGGAGAACAGAGCTGAGATTGCTACGTACATAACCAATGTAATAAAGCCTATAAAATCACGTCTTAGCATTACAGTTAATTCCAAAATAATTACAGTAAAATCCCGTTATAGTGGACTCGCTTACAACGGAATATCGTTCATAACGGACAAGGTCCGTTGGTCCCGGCCGTGCGCCTTTAAGAACATGCAGAAAAAGCATTGGATATAGCGGACTCGCATATAACGGAATTTCGCTTATAATGGACAAACAAATTTGGTCCCCAGGGCCGCTTTTAGCTGTAATTCTGTTCGGCTATAACGGACATGCAGTTCCGCCTACAAGGCGTGCGGCGTGCCGGTGATATCCAGCGCAGATACGTACATATATATATAGTCGGGATTAGAGGTCGACCGATATGGGTTTTTCAATAGCCGATGCCGATGACGATATTTAGGAGTCAGGGTCAGCCGATGGCCGATATATGCTGCCGATATTTTTTGGCCGAAAATTGGACGTTTTCCCCTCTATTTGCATGATAAAATATCACATTAATAATAACAAACGATACACAAAATTTCTCAACTTAGCATTTATTGAATACTGACTTGTGTAAATTTAAATATAAACTTAAATAACAAAAACACAATACAACTTATAAACAACTTAAACTTATAAACAATAAAGATAGCAGCATCAGAATCTCTTTAGCAGCAAACTCATTCTTCAGCTCCCAAGCTCACCAGTCTGCTGCAGATATTGCACCTGGCTTTTCCTGGTGTTGGCTTTGTGAAATGCTGCCATACAGGATTAGATTTTTGTTCAGCCATCAGACAGCAATTACTAAAACAGAAGAATAAATGCAAGGTTAGAATTTTTATTATAGTACCTTCATCTTCAATTCATTCTACAATTCCAGTATTCCATGCACATTAAAACAATTACACTCTAATACATTTTGAAGAAGAAAAAAAACACTAAGTGCATCATGGTATGATGAGTAGTGTACACTAACATGTTGTTTCTGTTGTTAGCAGACAGATAGCTTAAAGCCAAATTCACAATCAGAATCTAGTGATCCCGGAAAATAAAATAAAATAAAATAACTGTCGTATTGCACAGCCTTGTATGCAAGGACAACATAAGCCCCTAGTGATTGTGACGTTGTCTACGTATAAGCCCGTATAAAGGATAGACATGTTTAATGAGGAAACTAACTGCGCAAAGTCATGCACTTTTTATCTAGACGTCTGACAAATTGTTTGAATCTCCGGTCTCAAATGAAAAAAAGTTGCACAGAAGGACCATTGTCAGCATCAGCTCAAGTAAATGGTAACCACGCTTTCGAACAAACACTTTTCTCCGCCATGCATTGTTCTTAGCAGCTCTGTGTCTCCGAGGGCGGCGCTGTCTGTGATCAGGGCAGAGTAACGCAACTCTCACACACGCTGCAGTATTTGAGAGCTGCCTGCTCCGGCCCACACACTCACAGAGTGAAACTCTCCGACACAAGAAAAAAAACATAACTGATAACATCGGGCTGATATGGTAATAATTAAAATGTTAACAATTAAAATGATTTTTAACGATTAAAAAACGTCTGTGAGCCCACCAATAAGCGCACAAAACGAACTCTATTAGAATCAATGATCCTTAATGTTACCTGTAAGCTACAGTTGGTTGAAGGCTCATTATCATTACCCCAGTTCCCAATAGCGTAATTCGCGTTTTCTTTTAAAGCAACATTTCATAGCAAACTACTTAAATAAACAGGTCATTGAAAGATCAGAATTTAAGCCTTACCGTTTTATCCCAGGACTCTTCCAAAACTTCTGGCTGTGGTCCTGCACAAGGCAGCATGGGTCACGTGTTCCACAGCAACAATAACACGGGGCTGCCCGCAGACGTGCCTGTCTGAAAATCGGCGTAGTGCACTCGGATATCGGCCGATGCCGATACATTAAAAAATGCTAAATATCGGCCCGATATATCGGCCGGCCGATATATCGGTCGACCTCTAGTCGGGATTATTAATAGTCACGCATCTGGTCAGGTAAAGTTGGATTACTACATCTACAATATAATAATCTATACCACAAGTGTGTCTGCTGAGGTGTACCATGAGTAAATGGTGTCCTGTAGTTGTGTTCTGGGCATACAGCAACTCTGGATATAAAGGACTGTTTTGCCAGGTCCCTTGAAGTCCGTTATAACGGTATTTTACTGTAAAATAAAAGCGTACGCATATTACAAAGGTGAAACATGAAATGCAATGACTGTAATTGGAAAAAAATATCCGTTAAAATAATATGGAAAGGAAAATATATTTATATTCTAGTCACTACTGTACTTTTAAAGTTTACTACTAAAATAGCAAAGACAATATAGGCCTACGCGGTTATTTGCGCTGAACATTTCACACGGATGTGATTTAAAGTATTTTACGGAGATCAAAAAATATTACACAGTAATAATGACAGGTGAAATCAAACCAGAAGGTTCCCCGTTGGCTATGGGGATCGAACCAGCAACTTTCGCATTATAAGGCGACAGCATAAATCACGGTACCACCATGCCGCTATATTAAGCACATGTGACATTTTACGTAATTTATGCATTTATTCTGTCTGCAATTCATTGCCAAGCCAACTCCCTGGATGTGTTTATGGGCACAGTATTGCCTTTTTTTTAACGATTACTGTCATGTGGAATAAAACTGTTCAGTAAACTTAAGAACCTACTGTGCATGCGTGTGACGTATGTAATGCGGGCGCGAGGCGGCGCACGGAAGTTTTACGGCGGCTGGTCAATAAAGAAGAATTGTGCATTGTTCAAGTAAAAGATTGCGCTCCCTTATTGTGTAGTTTGCGGTGGCAAACACCACAATTACATCTTTGTATTTTTCATACAGCTCCATCAGCAGCATTTATTCTGTGGCGGAAAGAAACACCGCTCTCGTTTTACAGGCTTTCGGACTCATTTGGGCGATCTATAGTTCATCCATTCATTTGGGCTTCTTAAATATCGCGGGTGTGCGCACTAAGTGAGACTTGAATGAACCTTGATTAATTAAAACTGAACTGCGTTCGTGGAAGGACGTGAGGCTAAGTTTAGAGATGGAGGTAGGTTGAGTCTGACTTTTTCGGGAAAGTCTGCCTTTTTTTTTTAAGCTACTTTCATGGAATACCCCCGGTTACATAGACTGTATAAGAACAAGTTTTCAGATGACAACCGAAGCTTTGAAGAAAATGCTTTATTTTTATAGACTGTTGCATAGTTATACTGTTGACTCATCGCGGTGTTACCGGTATATTGTGGCCTACAGTCACAGCGGTATTGACTATGACACTGGCGCGTCCCTTACCTAGGACAGACTGAATGCTTGGCGCCTGCGGCTTGGCGCGTGTGGCACGGAGCTGCCGCGGCGTATCTGCGCGGTTACCCACACCGCCGGCGTGGCTGCTACAGCAAGCTGCAAGCGCTAGTTTTCTGTTGAAAATGGCAATCAATAATAGAATGCTTGATTTAGAAAAGTCAGAGAAGACCGTAAAGGTTTAACCAGCGAGCAGTCACGTTATTTTTGTTTACCCTCCTTCATAGCAAGAGCGCAGCTGTTAATAGAATATTAGGGGGAGCGCAGTAGTTTTCAGGTGACCTCCCTCACTCTTCTTACAATGGCCACAAAAACATACAGGGATTATTATTATTATGGTCGTTTTTCCATAATGTATCCGGTTCCCAGCCTTTATTGGGCTCACCATTATCAAATGTAAACTCGTGATAGAAAGACGACGCTTGCAGTAGCAGCACCGCGGGCGATGTGGATAAACGCGCGATTCCACATTGCAGCAGCGACATGCTACGCAGCCGTTGTGTTCGGGGCTGGGATAGGGTTGCAGGTTAGGCTTGGGTGGTATATTAGTACGAAATTGCCCCCCCCCCCAACCCTAGCTTGGCAGATTTTATCGGGTAAATAGTGGGATGGTGTTGATTTTCTAAATACCGTTAAATGCTATACATACTGTGGTATAATGTCTGGATGGCATGACGATATAAAACGACACATACGACGTCTGTCTGGATTTGGCTTATGCTGCCGATGACATATCAATAAATATGCATACAATGTAAAAGTACAATCGATTGGTAGTTTTCAAATCGCAACACTACTTTCCCTATCCTAAGTATTTTGGAATACTCAAAGTACAATATGGAAATGAACAAGTCTTCAGGTGAGCTAAGATTTAGGTGATATAATGTTTAAAAATAGATCCATTCTTTAAATGAGTATAAATTTTGCCCATCAGTATATCTTAAAACTTCTTCAAAGAACCTTCTGATACCTAAATGTTGAATAATCTGTGTTGAATTCATTGGATGTGGTGTTATTTTCATGTCATGATTTCTTCGTATTAACAGTGGTGTAATATAGGAAATAGCAGTCACAAGTGCTTGCATGCGCTATCTGTCCTGTACCTGGGTGGGACAGTGCTCTTATGCCTTTTGTCCTCTTCCTCCATACTGTCCACATTTGAGGTTTCTGTAGCTCTCTATACACATTCTCTGGCTGTTATGTAGTTGTCTAAGATCAGAATGACACCGTGGTGACAGTTTTTAAACGTTATTCCTGCTATTATGTTGGCTTAAAAAAGCCAGCATACTGTTCTTTATCGGTTTATTATTTTTCTTCTCTGCCCCCTGTATTCTATATGCTTCTCCTCCTACAATTTTAGGAGTACAACCATCAAACTTTCCACATTTCTTCATCCCTTAGCGGTCGGGGTTGCTTGTGCTTTTCTAAGCTGTCCCAGATTCCATTTTACTGGGATGTCCCCTCAAACACCCCATTTTCCCCATTGGCTAATACTGGGAGGATTTTCAATCTGCCGCCACTCTTACAGCTTTGAAGCTAAACTCACCAAACTTTTCATCTCACAGTCATGGGGTGACACTAATGTAACTGGTGACATTTGGTGGACATCCTCGGACACTGGTCCTATCCTCCAGCCAATCAAATTTCACCTATTCAAAGTCAATGGCAGCTAAAACTGGCAAAATGCTCCCATTGGCATTCAAAGGTATGACATCATTTACTGGTCAGTGATGTCATCTGACAGATGTCATTTCCATTCTGTGATATCATAAAAACCTTTTCCATTCAGTGACATCACGAAAACATTATAAAGTAGGACCTTTTTAAAAGTAGCATGACTGTCACTTTTGATGGCAGGGTCGCCAAACTTTACACAGTTGGTCAATGTTACCCAAACAAAGTCCAACGTGGAAATTAAGAAGCCTTCAGGTAAAGTAAGATTTAGTAACATATTTTAAAATAGATCCTTTCTTTAAATGAGCATAAGTGTTGCCTTTCAGCATATCTTAAAACTTCCTCAAAGTTAAGAATAACCTTTAGGTACCTAAATGTTGAATTCTTTGTGTTGTTGAATTCATTGGATGTGGTGACATTTTCACGTTAACCAATTAATTTGACAGAATTATTTTACCTCAATATCCAAAACCAATAATACAAAATAAAAATACAGACTTTCCCTGTGAATGCTAGCAGTTAATTCAGCAAACTATTGCCATTACTGTATAAATATCAAATGCTGTTAGCGCTCTGCAAAACCAAAGTGTATTTTTGTATATTGGCTAACAAGGAAGCTGAAACCTTAAAAAATGAGAATACCATATTTTATGTGGAACTTTAATGGGTCATGAAACTTGTTGAAAAACAAAAGATATTGTTCTATACTGTTATTGGTTTAACATTTATCAATTAATCTTCTAACCACTTATGGTTGGGCCCATAATATTGGTCCTGAATGCCTACCTCATAAATGTATGACATTAGTGTCCTGTGATCTTTCTTTTAAGTCTCGGAGTCTAGAGTGAGAGGAAAGAAGAGATCCCGCTCACCAAGTAAGGATGAGGGACGTCCTGTGAAAAGAGGGAGGAGGACCCTGAATTCACAAGGCAGAATTCGTCCCTCTGCATCGACAACCAAAACCCAGAAGGGCCCCTTTAAAGGTTTGTCATGTGACAGCAAAGTTATCATTGGAGACTGGAACCAGACTGATGTCATAGGTTAACTGATAGCAAGCAAAAGTTAAAGAAAAGATAGATTTTTACTATTAGTTTTTGAAATTAAACTTACTGTGTATAATAATAACAATAATAATATTACCTGTACCCCAGTTTTACTCACGGTAAGCTCCAGGCCCCACCACACTTACTATGAACACTTACTATGGTCGGGGGCCATAATACTGACCATGAATGTCAATCCATCTTTGCACCACATCATAAGCGTATGATATTAATTTCCTGTTACCTTTCTTTGAAGTCTCCGAGTCTAGAGTGAGAGGAAAGAAGAGATCCCGCTCACCAGACAAGGATGAGGAACGCCCAGGAAAAAGGGGGAGGAGCAAAAGTCCTGCTGCAGGTGTGTATGACAGAAACGTGGCAGGTTGATGCATAGCAGCATCTACAATTTTACCTTTAAGGTCATGTTTTCAGTAGATATTAGGGATGTAATGATACCAAAAACTCACAGTGCGATAAAATCACGACGAAAGGTTTCACAATACAATAATTATCACTATATTTAAAAAGAAAAAAACTCAATAATTAATCATCAACATGTTTATTTATATCAAATTAGTTCTTCCTTTTAACATAAAGGGCTTCTGCTTTTCTTCATTAGTGAAATATCCAGCTATGACCTTAAGTATTTCCCAGAACTTAGCAGTAATTGTCCTTTGCAATGAATGACTAAACAATGCATGTAATTATAAAACAAAACCAAGTCAGTAGTTCCTTTATAAAATATTAATTATTAATGCAGCAGCTGGATCTTTTAATCAAAACACAATCTGTAATTCTGAAGTAGTGTTTTCTGCCATTTTTCCACTGGGTCTGTTCTCACCGTGTGAAATACAGGCCACGCCCATACATACTAACACGCAAAATGATGCGTGAAAACAGTGCACGTGTAACACTTATGAACCTATTTTGGGTCCACTTAGTAGTGCTACTGGCTAGTTCTATGTTTGATGGGAGTGGTGGGGGAAAGATAATGACACCTCAAAATTTAGGACAACAACCTTTAGTAAATATTGATTGTAGAACATGAAGAATCATGAATACATTTATATACATTTACATTTAGATGGGAAAAACGTAAATCTACCTCTTTATAACTTATGGATTTAGATATTGTTTGTTTTGGGTATCTGAGACCTGTGGTTAAATCAGTTATTCATAGTTTAAATCTAGTAATATCTTAGTTCAGTTTTGCTAATGTTTTACTGTATCGTATTAAATAAAAATTTTGTGTCTATTTATACTTATTTAAATTGTATATCCAGTATCTTTAGCACCTATTTATCTTTCCTTTAAATCAGTAACTTCCCCCCACATATGAAACTCAAAATTAAACACGTATACAAGGAAAAAACAAAATCACATCGTATACCATTCAGGCATAATAATATCCGAGGGTTATTATACAGTTCAATTCAGTCCATCATATCCTAACTGCACATGTTATAAGAAATTCAAAGTTCCCTCTACTCATCCTTCACTGTTGCTCCATGGGTCTAGCTCATCATCCTGATATGAACTCTGTTCAGTGGGTCCCTGTTCGGCGAAGCACATGCATGAATATCCGTTCCAAATCTTTGGAAGAGTCAATGTAGTGCAGAAAAAAACAATTTATCGTGGTTTAAAACATTTCTTCCATCTTCCTTTTCCTTTAGTTAGTTAAAAAAAATCTTCTTACACCACATAACTTGCTAAACTTGATTTTATAGCTTTTCTTTTTACCCTATTCTAAATCCTATGGTAGTCTGCTGTTAGCACTTGCTGCAACCAGCCTTAACCGCTTCTGCAAATAAAAACCTGTGCTCTCCACATTATGTCCTGACATCACCTCACATTCTGCATACAATCGTCTTTTTTCTTAAAGAGATAAATTATCATTTTGTCAATATACCATAAATGTGTTTTTGTTTCTATTTGACCAATATATAAATTATTATTGTAATAGTAATAGACTTAATGACCTATTGTCATGTGGGTTACAGAAGGCCAAAAGAGCACAAAGCATTCATTAATGTAGTATGTATTTTTTGAGACGGAGCTTATACGAGCGAAATAACCACATGATATCGTGGTTGATATCATAACAGTCTGACAACGGTTTCGAGGTATTTTTTTATCACGATACTGCGATATTACGTTTTTCGTTACATCCATAGTAGATATGTATTTTTAGTTTGCATTTTGTCACTGAACTCCCCAAATATTTGTATATGTCTCAGGTCAAAAGTACACTCTACATCCACATTGAATGATGCAGTTTATTGTTCGATTACATTGTCAATCTCTCATTGTCTGTAGTACCAAGTGGCCACAATGACTCAGCAGCTGGGAGTGGCACTGGAGATACTGGGAAGCTTCGTAGGGAACTCCAGTATAAAATTAGCCAGCAGCTGATGCAACGAGAAATGCCGTCAGAAGCAGGCCACTCCACTCCGAGTCCCAAACCCACCTCCAGTAATCCTAAAGGTTTATATTTGTCTCAGTCTTTTATATGATGAGGATACATTTACACAGATGATTTTTTTTTCAATGTGTGACTAATAACTGAACATGACATTAATTGTATAGTCATTTGCTAAACTACTACAGGCATGTGGGGTTGCATATCTGAATCAAAAGGTAAATGAAGGCCCACAAAAATATGATGTTAACACATTAAATTGTCTTCTCTGGCTGCTTCTGGTTTTATGTAATATCTAATATTTTGTAATTCTGGATGTTACCCTGACTAGCTGCTCAGTATTGTTTTGTGTCCCACTCTTTTTCTCTGTGCTGTAGAACGACTGGAGGACCTTTATACTAAAGGGGCACTAATCGGCAGTGGAGCGTTTGGGAATGTGTATGCCGGAATCCGGAAGAAAGACGGATTACCAGTAAGATATATCTTACATTAGGTCTCAACAAGTATATACATACTGTATGATATGTGCAGTCTTTATGGACTCCATGTTCTTAAAAGAAGTGCATTTGTATTTATGTCAGTTTTCATATCTGTTTGGTTCTGTGCAAACTCTCTCTATAAAAATAATCTTTAATCTTCCCAGGTTGCAATCAAAGAAGTGCTGAAAGACGATGGGGAAAAGGTAGACACACTAACATTTAAAAGGGGATAAGTGTCTTTCTGCTCCCTGCATTGCCTCTTATCTGCTTCAACAATTCCACAGCCTGCACTTGGGGGGAAGATGCCCAAGGAGGTGGCCTTAATGATGCAGCTGAGCATCCCACCAGCCTGCCCCTACATTGTGCAGTTTATTGAGTGGTTTGAAGGTCCGGAAAGCCACTCAATAGTGATGGAGAGACCTGAGCCGTGTCAGGATCTCCATCACTACAGCATTGACTGTGGTGGCTCCCTGAGTGAGGAGGTGGCACAGCTGGTGCTGCTACAGCTGCTGCTGGCCCTGTGCCACGGTGAGGATCGGGGCCTCCAACACGGTGACATCCAGGCTCAAAACCTCCTTATTCAGACAGAATCTCTGCAGGTTAAGCTGATAGACTTTGGATGTGGGAGTTTTCGGAAAGACAGCCCCGATCCAGAATACTTGGGTTAGTGAAAAAAGATGTTAATCTTTACAGAAATATCGCTCCTTTATACTCTGTTTGCTTTCTGTAAAATAGTGAGATGTAAAGTGAGTTTCTCATGGCATCTTCTCTCTCTCTCTTTCATTTTTTCTGATTTATTGGAGCAGTACTGCATCAGCCCCTGCAGAGTTTTCTGCTGCATATGGATGGCGTCTACACCGTTTTGGACATCAGCACAATGCTCTTCTGTCTAATGTGTGGGACGGTACCCATTTGGAACCAAGAAACTGGGTCTCTGGATTTTCTCAGAGCAGTCTCAGAAGGTTAGTGTCAGCAATGTCACACTGACCATGCCTGATGAGAGAGCCTTCTCACTTTAAATAATATCCCAACTCCAACGTCTGTTTTCAGAATTTCAAAATTTAATGGATTGGTGCTTCAACCCAAAAAGAAACAATCGTCCGACTTTGGAACAGATTGCTTCCCATCCTTGGCTCCAGAAGGGCTGGTAGTCGGTCCAAGCAGCTGCTGATGTCCTGTCGCTGCTCTGTGGAAAGCATACTCACCTGTGGCATCCTGCTATGGTATGCTACTCGTAGCTGCTCCATGGCTGACAAGAAGACCCTCCAGGGAGTCATCAAATCTGCACAAAAAAATTACCAACACCCAGCTACCTTCACTAGAGGACATATACAGACCCCGATGACTTTGATGGGCCACGAGAATCACCCATCTCACCCAGGCCACCACCTCTGCTCTCTGCTGCCCTCCGGAAGAGGTTACAGTCCTATTAAGACATGCACTTCCAGACTGCTGAAAAGCTTCTACCTGAGCACTATTAAAGTCTCACTACATTATATAATTGATGAGACACAGTCTGGGTTTATGACCGGCAGGTATATTATGAACAATATTAGGTTCATTTTAGATATTTTGCACTACGCTGATTTGGTGAGGGATGATTTAATCTTTATTCTCTTTCTGGATATCCTCAAGGAATTCAATTCTGTTGAACACCAATTTATCTATAAATCTTTGAAATTATGTGGATATGGTGAATTATTTACAAAAGGTCCTATATCACTTTCTCTCTTTTTACTGGTCATGCAGTTGTCCATCCAGTATGTAAAAAATAATATTAATGGTCTAGAATTGGCCAAACATTCATGATAGATGATTCATGATACAATCGACAACCTATTGGTTCAACAAACTTTTTGTAAACCACACCCCCTTACAAGTCAACTTCTTAAAACAGGACCCCAGATTCTGCCCCAACAACACATCTTACTCAAGTTAATACATACTCATGGGAGGCACCAGTGGGGGGGGGGGGGGGGGCAAACCAAAGGAATAAAATCATACAAAATCAAAATACCCGTGTACAAAGCGCGCGCGCGCACACACACACACACACACACACTCTGCAGCACTGCAATCTTAGCCAGGCACAGTGTGAGATCCAGAGCGCCAGCCTCCCCACAGTTCAGGCCCCCGTACCTGGTGAGAGACAAAACCGCAGGTCAGTTTAAGAAGTTAACTATACACAAACAATGAAAACACAACCAGTACAAGGCAGATCACCCTCACAGGGGAATTAACAGGACACTAATCAAATTATAGTCCCCATCGCTTCAACAGTACAATCCGGGAACTAAGGAAAGACAGTAGGATGGCACGGCAATTCTCCAAAGTGGACGATGTAATCTCCAGCCAAAGAGGCATCTGGAATGGAATGCACACCAACAACATAATGGGCAAAAATAGTGGTGATAAGTCCTGGCCACTCCAAGGCTGAAACTTAACTGAGATCACAATTATCCTGAAAAGTATACAACCCCAACATCAATACTGAATGTACCAGGTGGTGACTCGACTAAAAGAAGAAAAACTAACCCACCCCACCCCCGCTTAGAGCTATAACAATCCCCGAGTTAGAAGTTTCAAAGCAGCAGCACTCGCCGCTAAAAGCTGAACTGTGAAAAACTGTAAAACGGTCACCAGCACTACCCCACAATCTACAAGGAAATTATATGTGCAAAGTAAAATGGTATTCATAATTTATAACAGAAATCTTTTACATTTACTGTGCATGACTATAACCAAAATCAGAATGTTGTGTTAAGATCAGGTACTTTACCTGTCCCAGTGGGAAATTAATTTTCATGCAGCAGCAAAGTGCATTTAGTGTGGCAGAAAGACAAAGTGCACAGTGTTGTCACTGACAAAACGGCTGCAGAAACAGAGACACAGGAACCTCAGGGCAAGTTTAAGAAATATGGGCTGCGGCGGGTGAGGTACACTGGAGGTAGCTGTCACTTTAGGGCAGTCAATCCCCAACATTCCCTAGGAATAGTAAGTTGAATGGCACTATCAGCAGGCCCTTTGATTCCCCTCCTTACTGTCCCGGTTTCTCTCCTGCATGGACTTTACATTCTGCCAGGGACAGTTTCAGCCCCAGGCTGGGTAAATGAGGGGTTACCAGCTGTGCCCTGTTATCATCCTTAAGGGCTACAGTTAAGAATCTATGGTTATTATCGTTATGTGAGAGTTGACTGCCCCCTGGTGGGTGACGGTGAGTTTGCAGCCATCCATATCATAAATTAATGTCTTGGACTGCTGAGTGCAGCATGTGATGCTCTATGCTACTTTCACTACACTGTAGCACTTTTCAATCCCTCCTTGAGCAGCTGCCAGGATGTTATGCTGCTTCAGAGGATAGACTCCACAGCACATCTGTTTGCGAGGACTGTAGGTAACATGCAGGCCTCCTCAGACAGCTAAGGGAGTAAAGGTGCTGATGGGCCTTCTCCATAGCAGCTGCAGCGTGCTGTTCCACTTAAGGCCAGTGGCGAGGGTGACTCTGAGCAGTTTAATGCTGCTGACCCTTATACAGGTCATACCTGTCAAGTTTTTGATTTGATAATAAGGGAAATTTTCCGGCACCCACCGCGAGCCACCCCACCACCCCAACCAAGCTCCAGTATCCCTTACATTTTAAGACAGGTGTACAAGAAATCTAAAATAACCACTTGTCATCTACATTTAATTTTCATTACACATTTTCTTCTAATTTCTCATGTTCACTCATGTGGCTCTCTGGCATTCACTATAATGACTTATTATACAGATTTGTTGCAGACTTTGTATCTTTGTTGAAGTCGTCACAGAAGGTGAAAGTAACGTTGTTTTTGGCACACAGCATTGCCATTTTAACCTCCGCATTTATGACCTGGATAATGTTGTAAATGACCTGCAGACTACTGCAGGTGGCAGTTCTCGCGAGGCTACTGACAGTTTAGTTTGGAGAGGCAGAGGAATTTTTTGAAATGATATTATAATACGGGAGATTTACGGGAAAATAGTAAAATACTAATACGGAACGGTAAAATACGGTAGTTATCCAGCCAAAAACGGGAGACTTGACAGCTATGATACAGGTTCCCTAATAGTATAAATGGGAGTGTGACCTCCTGCTTACTTAATTTGATGACTCGTTTCTTTGTCTTGCTGACTGCTTGTCTTGACTTTTGCCTTAATGAATAATACGAGCAAAATACCATTCAGTTCTAAAACAGAAAGCTAAAACATTAATAATATTAACTACAGCTATTTTTAACCTTAACAGAAACTGTTCGATGAAGAATTTGTAGCCTTTGTCTAGTTCGCACCGGTTTGTTAGGGGAAATACGTCTGCAATTCTTTTAAAATCTTCTACCTGTATTCGTGACAGATGCACCAAAGACTGAGAAACTCCATGAGAAAGTATTATTCTCAACTTTGCATTTTCTACTTGATTAGTGTTGATGACCTGCTCCGAGTCAGAACGAAAGTTGGCTGACGTCAAGTGACATAGGTCCATTATTTGAAAGGTATCGAATATAATTATTTCCGGGTCACAGTGGACGCCGACAGAGTAAAAGTGGTATTTCCTGAATGTTATTTTACGAATAATCTCACAAATATAAATGACTGTCGACATACAGGGTATCACGCTAAAAACAAAACATGTTATTCTATTATGTCGATTTAATGTCAGGCGAATGTTATTGCGTCACTTTTTACTTTTTAAGCTTTTATTTTGTAAATTCATAACCGGAAGTGGGTGAAATTATCAGGAACGCCTGCCAGTAACTGTCAGTTTCTGATCGCTAAAGCTGGGAATCAGTGTACGCGATGCGAACTTGGTATAATGTACCTGTTGAATAGTAACCGGGTCTTGGTGACGAAGTATCACGGAAAATAAGGTATTTACATTGATGCGAGCGATTTGTTCAGGGTAAATAGGTGATTTAGGGTAAGAAGTACACGCACAGTTGTTACTATAATGGAAGGCTTCAGAGACGCGGTCACTTTGCATAGCTTACCGTTTACCCAATAAACTATAAGGGCAAGCGCTATTGAAAACCGAAAATGTCACTGTACCATACATAATTACATTACAGCTGAAGGAAACAGTCGAGTTTGGTGAACAGCTGACACCAATAGGCTTTTTTAACTTGATTGTCAGATGAGTGTCATTTTTAAATAAAATACGAACGATGACGCTGTATTAGAAAGGTACGTGATGGAACAGTCACGGTCAAGAACATGGGGATCGTTAACTGCTAAAAACTCCGACGTGAACTTTGTGAGGAGTCCGAACAAACCAAACACTAGAAAAGAGATCCAGAAACTTAGCGTCAGTTATGAGCTGATGTTCCCATGTCTCTAGGTATATAACTGTAAATAATGGCGGTGAAGATACAGATAGGGAATTAATGGCAGGAACGAACGATATTCTAAATTTAAATTTAAGATGTTAAATAAATAACATATTTGTATGAGCGAATCAAGCCATTTTTTGACAATGGACATTTGCCCAATAAAGAATACAACGTTAATCTCCGTTTACTTTATCGTTCTGTTTATGTACTTCTGACTGGTACATTCCGTGACTTTGTATAGTATAAAATAATTTGTATTGATACTGTGTTTTGTTGTGTGTATTAAAATTATTTGTGTTTGTGATGTAGTACCCGTGTTCCGACATTTTGGCATTCTTTATCAGAATAGCATACTGCAGAATATCAGAATATAAGTACACGTTTTGGTCTGTCGTAATTTATCAAAATACCATACCTACATATTTTAAAGAGGGTAAAATAGTATGATAAGGAAATTTTTGATGCCAAAATGAACTGTATTTTTAACCGAGGCAGCATGCCCTAATAATGAAATTTACCTAATCAGAATATAGTTTTTAATAGTGATATCACGTTCTAAGGAAATGTAAGCTATCAGAAAAATATACCTATAACAAGTACACAACTACATGTAATAAGTATACAACTACACTATAACTGCACGTAATAATGGGTCAAGAAATAGTATCAATTATTATACTGCTTTCATATACTCATAATCGATACTTTATTAATCCCTGTGAAGAAATTGTCTTTACCCCTCCCTCAACTTGCTCTTTGTAGAGTAAGCTGTCCATGAAGGATGATGGACAGCCACCTGTTGGGGTGCCCAGGGAGCTGGGGGTTAAGGGCCGTGCTCAAGGACCCACAGATGTGCTGAGGCAGGGTTTGAACCAGCGACCTTGTGATTACAGGCACACAGGCTTAGCCTGCTGAGCCACACGCTGCCCCAAAAAGATAGGTTAAGTTTTCAACCAGCAATAATCGCGCCTCGGCGGTATGCTAAATTTATGGAATAGTGGAGAATGCCACGTAATTGGCCTTCTCGTCCAACATCAGTGGCTCCCCTGGAAGAATGGTCTAAGATTCCCATAAACACACTCCTCAAGCTTGTGTACAGTCTTCCCAGAAGAGTTGAAGCTGTTACAGCTACAAAGGGTGGGGCCAACTCCATACTAAAACTTGTATTAAGAATGGGATTAAGAATCCCATTCTTAAGAATGTATTAAGAATGGGATGTCATTAAATTCAATGTGTGTGTAAAGGCAAGCGTCCCAATACTTTTGGCAATATAGTGTGTGTGTGTGTGTGTGTGTGTGTATATATATAATTTTACAGTGCTGGCTGCACGTAGACCATGGCCATTGGCACTTCATCAGTGTTTTACTGTGGTTTATCAGCACCTACAGTAGTGAACTTGCGCCACGAGTTCTAAAGAGTTCTAAATTCCTGCTGCTTACATACGTTTCACTTGATGAATAACATCACCTCAAAGCCGAAACAATCTCAAGTTTGAAGCCTATTGTTTTGTTGCTTTTGTCAGAAACTGAATCATGAACCGCCAAAGAGCACCGAATGTGGTGAAAGTATTGTTTTTATTTTCTATTACTTTCAAAATTCTTCATGCTGTTACTTTAAGTGTGATTTATATTTTGAGTTAAATAATTCTTTTTTTATGTCTTTTATGTCGAGTACATATTTCAAGTTAAGCAGTTGTGTTACTCATTGTTATTTTTGTGCTTAAAAAATTGGCCTATTTTCGGTCATCGTCACCCTCCCTCCCACTAGGGGTGCCATCTGTCCCTTATAATTATAATACGTGACAATCCTGTATTGGAATTTGCTGCGTCCTGTATTATACGGGGTGATGGTGGCAACCCTATCTCCCACCCTCTAGAAATCGGCATCGCCCACATTTGTCGACCTCTAAACCACACCGTTGTATTCTTGGTCGTTCAGATTTGGTAGTTCTTCTGTTGCACGTATAGAATGAACTATTGGTTAGAAGTGTGTAGTGTGTATGCCAGCTGTTTAATCAGTTCAAAATATTATTCTTTATGTTCCCTTGAATATTAAGATTTCCTGGCAGTTATATGATGATCATTTTTCTGAAAACATGCATCAGTGATTAACAGGCATTTGAGGATGAGGAGGTTGTTGTGCCTACATGGTTCAGAAAACCTGATGATAATGTGAAAATTTTAATCTTTCGGTTATTTCTGTTTAATTCCACAGAGATCCTCACCATTTGTCAAGAGAGTTTGTGTCACACAAAGAAACAGTGGCGTTGGGGGCTGGAGCCAGTTCTCTGCTTGTCCTCTTCCAAACAACATGAGCACTGTGAGTCCTCCTCAGGGTCTTCAGCCAACTCGGTTGTTAAGTATAGATTTATTTCTATAGCAAACACGTTTGTTGAAAGTGACTTTAAAAATAGGATCAGTAAACAGGGTAAACCAGCCGGGAGTAATTGGGATTAAGTGCCTTGGTCAATGGCCCAACAGTGATGTTCTTCTGTTTACCATGGGATTCAAACCAATGACTTTCTGGACATAGTGACAGATCCCTAACAGTCTGAGCTACACACCCCCTGTTTACAGAAGCCATGTAAAAAGCAGCCTGGATCCCAGATGTTGAAATATCTAGGGTTATATTTTGATGATCTGTGGGAATGAGGTGAATGCAAGCTAAAGCACATGTGGAATGAGAGGTGCACTACAGTTACTAAGCAAGGTTCCCTGCTTATTTGTAAAGCATTGTCTTGTTTATGGATGTTTTCTGACCCAGATAGACTTCCCATTTACTGGTTTTATTTTCTAACGCCATCAATTTTTTTTTCACCCCTAACAGCCACATCTGGTTAGTAGGTTAATCATGTGGGTGTAACATGGAGAACATTTTGATTTCTTAAAAAAAATTTACTAATATCCATCCATGAATTTATTACCCATCCATCTGTCCATCCATCCATCATTCATCCTTCCTCCAACCACTTATTCTGAGTTGTGGGAACAATAAGAATTCATAAATCTAGTTGTCTTAGTAATATAATACTTGGGGCTGTATAAAAGAACATAAGACATTTACAAGCGAGAGGAGGCCATTCGGCCCATCAAGCATTTTTGGGGAGAACTTAACTAATAGCTCAGAGTTGTTAAAATCTTATCTAGCTCTGATTTAAAGGAACTCAGGGTTTTAGCTTTCGCTACACTAGCAGAAAGACTATTCCATACTCTAACTACACGCTGTGTAAAGAAGTGCTTCCTCAAATTTGTTTTAAAATGTCCTCCTGCTAATTTCCACTTATGGCCACGAGTTCTAGTATTTAAACTAATATTAAAATAGCCATTTGGCTGAACAGCATCCAGACCCGTTAGAATCTTATAGACCTGGATCATGTCCCCCCTTAGTCTCCTTTGCTCGAGGCTGAACAGATTCAGCTCAGCTAACCTCTTATAATAAGACATTCCTCTAAGACCAGGAATCATTCTTGTAGCCGTACGTTGAACCTTTTCCAAGGCAGCAATGTCCTTTTTAAGGTATGGTGACCAAACCTGCACACAATATTCTAGGTGGGGAATTGTATAATCGTAGCATCACCTCCCTTGACTTAGTCTCCACACACCTAGAGATGTAACCCAACATCCTATTGGCCTTTTTTATTGCTGGCCCACACTGGCGAGAGTGGGACATGGAAGCTTCAACATGCACACCGAGGTCTTTCTCATAATCAGCTACCTTTATATCAGTGAAACCCATAAAATATCTATACTTTATATTTCTGCTCCCTGCATGGATTACCTTACATTTATCTACATTAAATTTCATCTGCCAGGTATCAGCCCAGTTGTTAATTAAATCAATATCCCGTTGTAGCCTCTGTGCTGCTAATTTAGTATCTGCTACACCACCCACCATGGTGTCGTCTGCAAATGTAACCAGTTTACTGTATGTATTGGTGTCAATATCATTAATGTAAATTAGGAACAATAATGGTCCTAAAATTGAACCCTGCGGTACCCCACTATCTGTTCATCTGTTCAGCCCAACATAAGACATTTACAAGCTCCCATCCATTCTCTACCCCCAGGTCCAGAGAAGGAGGCACATCAATTCTTCTGGGTCCCGGCGACCCACCAAAAGGAGTAGGGGCACCAGTATGCCCTCCCGGAGAGGCCCTGATTCTAGCAGGCACAACGGTTTGTTAACGGCCTCTATTCACAATCCACTGATCTCTACAGAAGAAATGGTTCTCACTGTTGATCCTTGTAGACTAGGGCCTCTGCATTGCTGACAGATGTTACGATATTGGACTATTTAGCTCAATGACGTGATTTAGTCACGTATTTAAATGCTCATCTATTCAGGATACATTAGAATGGTGGCCACCCAAGAGCAGGATTAGGGACCACTGCTCCTCACTCATAATACCGACATTACTGCACGAATCCCACTTTGCTACATTTTGAGGGGGGAAGTAAGGAATGCTGAGCAGTTAACCTAAAACAACCTGGGTGTCAGAGGGTGTCAGAGGGTGTCAGAGGGTGTCAGAGGTATATAGCTTGTGTCCAGAAAAAAACCCAGACCAAGATTTTGTTTCAACCAACAAACAAAATCCAAAGTCTGGATTATGACTGCCTATTTATAACATTAATCGAATAAACTATTGATTAGGCTGACGATTAATCAAGTAATCATTTATTTAATTTAAACATTGCAATTGGTGTAAGGCAGGAACTAACCGGTCATTGCAGGGTGCACACTGAGTCACACATATGCTTAGTTTAGGCATTCAGATTTACTTAAGTTGCCTGCTTTTGGACAGTGAAAGGAAACCAGAGGATCCGTTGAAAAGCCACACATACGCAGGGTGAGCATGCAAACACCATACACACAAAGCGGCGCTGTGCAGCAACAGTGCTATCTGCCGTGTCAGGTTTGCACGGTATGTGATGTTAATATCAACATGGAATTTCATGCACATGCAACTGTCACATCGCAGGGACTGCGATAGTTTGCTTGGTTCACACCATCAATAAATTGTGCTAAATATTGTAACCGTATTATGTAAGATGATGCAGCTGAGTGACAGGGCAAACATTTGTCTTGGCAGCAGATATTTTGACATAGAGGAATTGATATAAAAAGCAAAATGATATGTCAAAATGATGACAAATTATTTCCAGTCTTTTGCAAAATTGTCTGCCATCGGATGTTAAATTAAGATTTTGTGTTTGTGTATGGCCGGCTATTAATCTGACCGTGCTGCGTTTTGTGGTCGTGAGCAGGCGCAGTTGTGGTCGACCTGACCTGTGAAGCCCTCGAGCCTCCTGTGGTGGACCTGACTACCGGCGATTCGGTGGTGGTGAGTTGAAAGCGTCACCTTTTCGGTGCTCAAGGTCCCCTCGGGTCCTCGTGTGAGGGTTAAAGATGCGGGTCCAGTACGCCTTCTCAGAAGCTTTTCACCTTTGCCTGAGTTGGCGTGTTGAGTGCAGCATATTTTTTAACCTGCTGTGATGTTAAATCACTGCTTCAGGTATATTGGGGGGAAAAAGAACGAGTATAAATTTCGGCAGAACATGTTACATTAAAAGGTAACGTAACATAACGTCCAAACTGCAATGGTGACTGTTCATTCTACTAATGATGATCTTTGTTGTTTCTCTCTGAATTCCGACCATTTTGTCACCTCTGTTTGATCTCGGACCCTCAGCTTGTTGATGAACGTGAGTTTTTGTCTTGCTCCCTCCTTGTTGTTCTGCATAATTAAGAGAAATTGGGGTCTCTCTATGACTGTCTGACTCTTCTTGTCAGTCAGCCTTTTGTCTGAATGTCTGTCTGTCTGTCTGTCTGTCTGTCTGTCTGTCTGTCTGTCTGTGTCTCACTTAGATTCAGCCCTCTGTGCTTCTGTTAAGTCACTTAGCCTCAGCCGTGTGTGTCTGTCTGTCAGTCAGTCAGTCTTGGGCATTAATACAGTGTTTACCAGTAAGTCAGTCAGTCAGTCGTAGGTATGAATGTCTGTCTGTCAGGATCAGGTTCTCAGGGTGACCGTGGCGCTAGCAGCGAGAGCTATGTGCTGAGCAGTGGCGAAGAGGACGAAATGACTTTCCCCAGCAGAACTGCCTTCCTCTCAGCCCTGGAGTCCAATAGCAGAGCCAGGTCTGACTCTGACTCGACCCCGCCTCCTAAAGCTAGGAGTCCATCTTGCTAGGAGTCTTGCTATCAGGCATACAGATGGCGTGATGAGTCTGTCTCTCTCTGTAGGTCCACACCGGGAACCATCAGCTGTCCCATCTGCCTGGAAACCTACGGGGAGGTGAGAGCCTGGCTCTAGCTGTAATGTGCAGTAGCGCCCCGCCCCCCAGGTCACTGAGAGCACAACTTTGTTCTGAACATTTCCACAGGTTTACAATCATTGTGGCATGTTGAGACCCCCCTTGCTTGTTGGTGTTGGATCACTTATGCCTGAATCTCATAGGTGCTCATAGTGTCTGTCTCCTGCTCCGTGTGTCCCTGGTCTCCGTCTCCTGCTCCGTGTGTCCTTGGTCTCTGTCTCCTGCTCCGTGTGTCCCCGGTCTCCGTCTCCTGCTCCGTGTGTCCCCGGTCTCCGTTTCCTGCTCTGTGTGTCCTCGGTCTCCGTCTCCTGCTCCGTGTGTCCCTGGTCTCCGTCTCCTGCTCCGTGTGTCCCCGGTCTCCGTCTCCTGCTCCGTGTGTCCCCGGTCTCCGTCTCCTGCTCCGTGTGTCCCCGGTCTCCGTCTCCTGCTCCGTGTGACCCGGGTCTCCGTCTCCTGCTCCGTGTGACCCGGGTCTCCGTCTCCTGCTCCGTGTGACCCCGGTCTCCGTCTTCTGATCTGTGAGAGCCTCATCTCTGTCTTCTGATCTGTATAACCCTAGTCTCTGTCTCCTCCTCTGCTGTAGATCGTGGCTAATGGAAGGCTGGTGGTATCCACCAGGTGTGGTCACCTATTTTGCAGCCAGTGCCTCCGGGACTCTCTGCTCGAGTCTCACACCTGCCCCACTTGCCGGAAGCGACTGACCAACAAGCAGTACCACCCAATATACATCTGAAGCAGCAAGACCTCAGCCCCTGGGAAAGCCAGTTGGGAAGGTGCAGTTTAATGTTTGCACTTGGGTACCAACAAGCCACTTCTGCAAGGGTGCAAAGTGCCAGCACAGATCATGGTCTTGCCAATTAATTGGAATTTCAACTTGCACAACTAGGGGGGCCACCACCCCCAACTGCGGCTATGCCTGGAGAGCCTACAACACTGGCTGTGCTGATTTCTGTTTTAATCTGATTTGTCTGAGATCTTTTTCTGGACATTTTCTTTATATTGTATCATCTTTGTGACCAGTTGAAAAAGATGTATCTGTCCCTATTGCTCAGGAAGTTATACTGGGGGTATAAGGCCCAGGGTGGCACATTGCCCTCTGCTGGACAGACTGCTGTGCTGCCATAGTCTTATTTTTGTAAATATTTGTAGTTGCTTTGTAAATATGGTACCACTAAGTTAAGGATTAGTGACAATATAAAGAAACATTTTTTAAAGCTTTGGGCATATCATGACATCTTTTAGATTTCTAAAAATCCTTGGTGCCTGAAAAATATTTAATTATGCAACATACGTGAATGAGTTTTAGGTATAAATGTGAACTGTTGATTGTTTTTTTTTGGGTGAGTGTGTGTGAGTTTTGATAATAAATGACCTGCGTGTGTTGACTTTGAAAATAGTCCCATTAGTCTTTCTGTATTTAATGTTTTCATAACACAGTACAGAGGTGTAAATGGATAATTATGGATCTGTCTCATAATTCACACGTTCAATACATTTACATACATAGCAGATGCTATTTCAAACTTAAAAGCGACATTCATTTTGAAAAGGCAGGGTCGGACAATACCTGTGGCAAATGGGGGTTAAAGGCCGTGCTCAAGGGCCCAATGGTGACATCACTCTGCTGAACTGGGGATTTGAACTGGTATCCTTCTGATCACAACCACAGTGGCTTAGCCCATGGACCCAGCTGGCTAGGTGCAATTTACAAATTGCCAGTATAATTTGAAACATCTATACAGTATAAAGTTTAAATAGCTGAAGATCTGCATTTGGTAGTATTGGATGGTAGTGTTTGGTGAAGCAAGGCTTCAGGACACATAGGAGATTTTTTTTTTTTTACACTGTCAATCACTCTCCGATCCACATCCCCCTGGTTGATTTATTGGTTCCCATGATATTGAACCAGGCACTGATAAAATGATTCTATGCAGCTGGAGCTCAGACATGTGTGCTTTCTAACGTTGCAGTACGTGTGGTGCAGCATCACAGCACTGTTATAAAGGAGACATTACCCTCGCTTCTCCTCAGAGACAAGCCTGAACGAGTGAGACCTTTGTGCTCCACATTTCCACAGCTGTCTGGTCTGCTGTAAACCTCCACTGCTCAGTTTGCCTGCTGGTAGCTCTCAGGAAAAGGCTGGCCTCCTTGACAGATAAATAATGGGGCACAAGGAGATGGATTCCTTTTGTTGACCGTTCCTTTGGGAGGGTGACCGTTTTCTTGCCAGAATATATGTCTGATTTCACCCTGCATACAAAATTTTGCCTATAGATGCTCCCATTTGGTAATCGTGACATTGTGATTTTCTTATTACAAAGTGTTTGTGAATGGAATAGGCTCCCTTTCACCACGTCAAGCATGGTAAGAAGTTGCTTTGTCAACATAAAGTGCAATGAGCTTAGATGGTCGTGACAGCAAGCAGTCTGTGTAGTGATCAAGCACATAGGTTTATAACTTGATGGTTACTGGATCAAGGCCCGAAGGAACCTTCATCAGCTTCATTTTATATGCTTCATCTGAACAGCTCTGCTGTATACTATGCAAAAATAAATTGAATATATATATTCTCCACTTGAGTTGCTCTCTAACCCCTTTAGTTCCAGGTTTCTTTTGTCCTGACTGTGGAGATTATGCAAGCCTTCCTCATTAGTGTCTTGCATCTTTACAGGATAATAATACTCATATCGGTGGATACACCAGTCACCCCCACAAAAACATGATTTCATTCAAGAAGTGACTAGCTGACCTAAGGATTGTTGCTTAACGTAAACAGAATGTTACTAAATTTAAAGTTTATGAAATACAAAATATTAAAGTTGAGGGAACATCAGGAAACGTGTCATTACAGTTTCTCGGTGTGCATCCCCATCCCGCTGTAAACATTACGTAGATTTCCTCTGGCGGCCACAAGGTGGCAGTGTAATATTACGTGTGATAGTCCTAAACATCGTAAAATAGGCCTAAGTAAATGCATTAATAAATAAGCTAACAAATACTAATGCTGATGGTCTGAAGTGACGTAAACTATTTTTAAATTTCCGTTTTATGATGCAGTAACGATGTTTACAGTGCTACCATTTTTTTAAATTTAGTTGAATAATTTTTTTCAAAACAATAAATGTACATTTTTTTCTGAAAAATATATACACATTTTAGCAGGCCACTACATACATTGTATTGTTTATCAGCATCTAAAGCAATCAAATATGATGCTAGCACCATTAGCTACACACTTTAAAAACCGTAAACGTCTGAACTGATTGTAACTTTTACTGTTCCCTTTTACAAGCCTATATATGAATAAATTAATAACAATGACTCTGAGGAAAAAATATCATTATATATTGAGTTTTTAAGTATCAATTTATTTCATAAAATGTTATTTATTAATGCATAGACTGTACAATGCTCAATTTTGGTTTTCTGCTATATCCTTTGCCAAAGTAATTCATCAATGCGAACAAACACGTCAGTATAAATGTTCTTCGCACGAAGAGCGTCATTATGATAAATTGAATGCCACTGATACATATGATTTTTTGTCTAAAGTATTGCATAATACATCCTGATATACATTTATAAATGTTTTCATAAATTTATTTTAAAAATTTAAGAGTTTACCAATGCATTAAAAATACTAGAGCAAGCATGAAAGATCCATAACAATCACCCAACACATGCAACAATATGCTGTTAAAAAATAACAAAATAAATATGAAAAGCGACCACCAACTCAAGAATATTGCAATAGTTCGAAGAAAATTAGAAAACCACTTGCACAACACCAGACTTGTTTTTCCACAGAATATCCTGCAGTAATTATCTTTCGGTGAAAATGTGTGGGTTTTTTTTTAACTTAATTATAATGCTCTTTTATATCCTAAGCATCGCTCAATTCATCGGTAACAAAGGTAGGGTGAAATTCATAAACTTCGAAAAAAGTATCCTTAGTTTATTCTTTGGTCATGACATTATGTCAAAGGAGATTTACGACATACATTTGTTGAATCGCAACACGATACGTCTTTCGCATTTAACATTTATATACATTTAACTCAATTCACGCTATTTTACAAGGCAGCCTAACGCATTCATTAAAATGTCCATTAAGGACCTGTTAAAATGTGGCAAAAGACAACTGCTTCGGGACATCTGGCTGATTGTCCATGACACTCTTTGTAATCCTGTTCCGAACAGCTCGAATCCCTTTTTATTGCAGAAGTTCTCCTCGTTTCTCTTCAAATTGTGTGAAATGTGATCCTAAGTTATTTTACCCACTACAGATCTGGTACTTTTGAGCAAGGTGATCATGCGGTTCTACATATTTTACAGCCGACATTTTGTAACGTTTAGTGTTTTAAAACATCACCGACTGTATCCGCTTTTCTTCTTATAATTTTACAATTAGAGGCTATTTGGAAAATGTTTATATTAACACAACCATGATTATTATTATTATTAAGGGTCCAAAGCACGTAGTGCTATGGAACCTTATTGTTTTTATTATTATTATTATTATTATTATTATTATTATTATTATTATTATACATCCAGTGAGATTATATGGTTAAAGGAATCTCGATGACTCGACCAGTCTTACCTGGAGTACTTTGCTGCTAAATTAAAGTTATTGATTAATGAGCAGCTTTGCTCAATACCACGGAGTCAGGCGACAGTAGACTATTTTCCTTTCTTTTCTTCAAAATCTACAATGTTTGAATGTTTTGAAATATTGAGTGGAATTCATGAGTTTTTAGACCTCGGACATAAACTACTTAATTAGTCTGATTCCAGTTTCATCAGTATTTGGTCGTTTTATACCAATATTTATACAAAGACATCAACAGCAATAATAATAGTACTTCGAAACGATTATTATTCTTATGTTTTTTTTGTATGAATTTGTATTTTCCAAAAAAAAAAAATATCTTTGTAAAATAAAACAAAAATGCGTCTCCGTACGTCAATAACTTGTCAGCGCCCCGTCCAAAAAGGCGCTTTAATCCGAAGGAGTTAAACGCTGCGAGTTGCGGAGCCTTTTTCTGATTGGCCGAAAGTTGGGAGCTGGGTTGAGCCCAAGTCATCTCTATAGTGCCTCTGTATTCCTACGTCCGATACCTTGAATGCTGTTATCTAAATACGATTTTTACCCTGATTTCATCTCCTATTCACAGTTGCAAAGCGGGATACAGTCAGTTAGGCGTTTTCCTGCGAATTACGCTCCATATCCACAGACGAGGGTGGCGAGAACTTTTGCGGCTTTTGTTGGATTTATGTTCACTACGAGGACGCATACGGGACTCCGTTTCAGAAGCGATTTGTAATATTTTTACATACTTGGCTGTAGCAGATTCCCAGACAGATTTTTCGAAGATCTGCTAAAAAAATATCAGCTTTAAAACCACATCGGCTCTAGAGTGTCAACCGATCGTAGGAAGACTGAGATCACTTGCAGTACAGTGTCTGTCAAACTGTCTATGATAGACACCCCTGGACCGATAAAGCAAAGCGGATTTAATCGTATGAATTAAATCAAGAATGTTTTCACTTGGGAAACCTGCTTTCTTTTGGAAACAAGTTCGAGGATAACTTTGTGTGTTTATGTAGCCTAATTACAGGTAAATAACCGAAAAATACTTTTGGTAGCGGTTTTGTATTGATATTGCCTTGATGCATAATTCATGCACCAAGGAAACTTTTTTTCGGAAAACACACACGTGCATGTGTGGTTTATATAGATAAATTATTAGTTCAGAAAGCTGAACAAGCAAATTTCAGCTGAACAGCTTATAAAAAATTAAACTTTGTGAGAGAATGGTTGGTGTATGTATAATTTTATTTAAGAAGCCGTTTTCACGGCGCTCCATCATTTTAGCGGTCACGAAGATGCGTTAGGAAATGCGATGTCTACGTACGGGCCATAATAATGACAGGCCTAATAATAATAATAATAATAATAATAATTATTATTATTATTATTACGGTGATATAAAATTTGCATAACGTTACCCGTATACAGTCAAATAGATTTTAAATAGAAAAAAAAGAGGTTTTTGATATTTGCCGTTTCATTTCATATTAAATTTGATGCCTGCTTTTACCAACTGACGGCTAACCACAGTATCTGCAAGAATTGTACATTTTCATCTGTATGCACTTTATTACGTTGGCAGCTTAATTATAAGCATAGACTACAGGTGAACCAAAAGTCCTCGGTATTTCTCCGTAGATTTCACGTACTGCTTCAATAGCAGACGAGGGATATTTTGCAACTTTTCGTAAATGTCAATGATGTGCTGGGTGTTGGATAATAATAATTAATTTCACATTGTCGACTTAAGCAAGTTTATGATTTAAATTCCGTTGTAAATCTGCAGAAATCGATAACTACTCAGTAATTATTCCACAGGTGACAGAGAAAGAATGTTCATGTATTAAGAGATTTACTAACAAATGTATCACTTGTTACATCTGCCACTTGTGTATCTTGAGCAGAAAAAAATAACTATTTTCTTGGGTTTGTTAAATATATACTGACAATGAGAGCAGATGCCAAAATGCTAATATAGGTTTATTAGAACAATGTATTTTCTGCTGATTCTAGTTGATTCTAAATGATATTCAGTTGCAAATATTTTCAGCCCTTAATATACACATAGTGTGTTTAAGAAGATATTTAGTGTAAACCTGATTTTGTATGTTTGATTGTAGTAACTTTGCCCCAAATCACTAAAAAGTAATTTTGTTTTTTCTTTTTTTTCCATAGAATTGAAATCTAGAAGCCGTTTGTTGCCAAAATGGAACTTTTCCAGATTGTCCTGTTCCTTTTTGAGATTGTTCTGCTGTCGGACTGCGCGAGGGGTGAGTAACAGAGCTCCTAGTTTCTTAGCCGATTCTCCCAATGCATCTTGCCGAAACGCTGTCGGCCTCCTATGTACTCAGCTGTAATATTTTGTTTCCATTCTCCTGTTACGACACACACAGTTTCACAGTGTTCCAGGCGGAACGTAGAGGATGTGTCTGAGCCTTTTCCTTCTTTCATATGGGGGGGGGGTTAGAGATTCAGGGTGTGGGTTTCTGTTAGTCCCTGAATTCCCTCAGGTAGCTCCCGGCTCTGGGTGCTGACAGCCAAGATGGGGAACGGGGTTAAAAGCGAAAGAGAAAAGCCGACACCCCATCCTGGGTGGCTTAGTGACCCCCCCCCCCCCTCCCTCACCACGACCAGCACCACCTCTCCCACCCTCCAATAAGTGCTAGTGTGGTGTGCATTCCCCACAGAAAGCTAAACAAACACATCCCATCCACCCCCCCCCCCCCCCACGGAGACGCTAAACATACAAACACTGCAGGCCTCGGCCCCCACCGTGGCCAAATGCCCTTTCTACCCCTCTTCCCCAGCTTCAGATGCTTTTTCTTAATCTGAATTAAAGCTAACAGCACAAACCGAGTTCAAATAACGCCATTCTAAGAAGCTGCTCCTATGTGCTTTCTGTTAATTAAACAAAGCTACATTGCTACCACCGCACTCCATAGATGTTAAGGTCTAAAAGGCCAGAATAAGAAAACTACAGGCTTTAACGTGCACCTTAAAAGTTAAACAGTTTTGAAATCGTGAGACCCGCCTTAACGTCCTGGGCCAATGCATGGTTTTCTCAGAGTGCTACAGTAGCGTAGCGAGAACACGATACGGTATAAGGAGCAGACGGGATTCATCAATGTCAGCACAGTGCGGAGAGCTGGGTGTGAGGGTCTCTGTGCTTCACTCAGCCGGCAATGTCCATCTGTCTCCACCCCCGGCTGCGTGGTGGAGGTGGAGCCGGGGGGGCGCAGGGGTTACGCTGGGTGTGTGTGTGTGTGTGTGTGTGTGTGTGTATGTGTGGGGTGGGGGTGATTGCATCTGCAAGGCCTTGAACAATTCTGCCTTCACAGCCACAAGCCAAACCTTCATGCAGAAGCTTAACCAAAAGTAAACAAAGCAGAGACACTAACACCGTGAAACTGTCAGTTGGGCCTGCCTTCCCCGTGGAGCCGTTTTGGGCTTCTTAAACTTTTCCCAGCGTATAGAGGAAGAATTTTCTCTTGAAAATTTATTACATATAGGTAATGGTGGGTGAACATATGGTTTGATCGCTGGCTCAGGACTGAGAGAGGAAGACGTAAAAATTTGTCATCAGAAAGACTTCCTGCTGGAAGCATAGAGCCATGTAATGCTGACCCGGATGTGTGGACCTGGAGTAAATCAGAATGGCCCATTTCCTCTTCCAGCTGGGCTCTGGTTCAGCCTGCCGTGATACTGATTGTTCTCCTGGGCCTGATGCCGTCTGACAACACTTACTGAAGTGATTGAGGGTCACTGAAATTGATGTGTTTAAGAGAAATGCCCACTGCTTCCCTGAAGGAACACATGTTTGGCAGGAATGACTACATGGAGTCCGTCTACTGCAGATGACTCGTCACCATGGCTCCCGATGTCTCCCTGAGCAGATTGTCTTCAGCATTCTTGTGTCAGTGGGTCTGACTGATTCCCGTCTCCCACCCCGAGTGGAGCATGGAACGGTGTTATCCAGAGTTTTTTTTTAATTAGCAGAGATATGTGAGGTCATTAGCGCCCAACCAGGATGACGCGTGGAAGGCGATCTCGGCAGTTGGCTCGTTGTGGTCATGTGACACACATACTGGTTGCTAAGCGGAGAGCAGGAAAACTGCAGAATCTACCCAGGGAGCCGGATTCTCAGCCACCTCCCAGCGAAAGCGATTCGCGGCCCGGGGTTTGACCCTCACAGGGCGCGAGTCCGTCCGCTCTTGGCGTGGGCTGAGGGTGACGTCATATGGCAGATATTTTCCGAAACTTGCCGCGACGTTGTTTTATACAGCTGCTTAGGAGCTGCGTAAACATGGGCCTAACATATTTGGGACTGCGTCGTCAGGCCGGTGTCGTCGATAAAATGATGAAAAATCAACTTATGTGGTTTGAAAACTTCTCTGTTGTAGCTTTGTTGCTTCTGAGTGACCTCTCTGTAAAAGCATTATATCTGCAATCTGCATTCACATGAGTTATGTGATGGTTGGTCACTCCACAGCATTTTATCTTTTAACTTGTTTTTATACAAATATCCCATAATACATCAGGCTGTCAGAGCCATGGAGGTGCAATAAAACAGCTTATATATAAAAAACAGCCCTTATAACAGTGAACAAAAATACCTGCACTGTTATAAGTTTTTGAAATTGAGAGAATCCTATGTTGGTGACGGCTGTATGGATTTTCTTTGTACAAACCAAATAAAGGAGATTTTAAAGTGAATAAACCTGAAACATCGTACCAATTGTTATAGCTAAGGAACCTAAACTTAGTACAGAGAGTTACAGCTGTGAAAAATCTAAATCACATAATAGGGAGTCAAATTGTAGAGACGGATTCACACTACAGAGAAGTCATACTATGGAGATTAAGGCTGAGTGCAGGGAATACAATCTACAGCCTTGGCAAGCAGGGAATACAATCAACAGCCTTAACAAGCCGCGGCCTTCGCTGAGTGGCAGGAGCTGCTCCCCGTAACTGGACTCTTAAGAGCAAACAGGTGTGGGAGCGGCTTTGATGGCCATCTTCCTCATCCTTTTTTCATACTTCTGCTGGAATGCAAGCTGCCTGCAGTCTCGGAGGGTTGTGATGTAATGGGCATCATATGCTTCTCAGATACTAGACTGTCCTAATCGGCGATCAAGTGGGAAGACCGTGGTGCGCAGGGTGGGGGGCGTAGCCTGGGGGTGACAGCAGAAGGTCAGGGTTTGTATCAGTGATGTTTCAGAGTTTCTTCTCAAGGTGGACAAGAAGACAAGCAAGGCCCACTAGCAGCCTTAGCCCATGGGCCCTGTCTCTCATTTAATCAGTTTATGTATGTAGTTTCGCACAAGAGTATGGTCCTTAGGTTAGCAGGTATTTACACATACATTCATTATAGGTGCACAGAAGTTGTAGAAACATCTGTCAACAGATATTTGGATAAAAAAAAAGTTTAAGCCCTGTCTTTCTGTCCACCCTGCTAAGGGCGTTTACTGCTTCAGTGAGTCGACCAGTCACTAACTCCAAGTCTCTCAGGAGATCTACTAACCTTTATTAGGAGCAGACAAAACATACGACAACAACCAAACATAGTACTGGAAATGTCCAACTTCCTCGTCTGTGTAGCCCTTGGCAATGAAACGCAGCAGAACTCCGCCTTGGTGCCCTTGTGTTGTGTGATGTCATAGGGTGCAAAAACTTCTCTGGGCAGATAACTTGTTGTGAAACATCTCCCTTGGGAAGCGTGCTGAGCTTACATGGCTGCTGGGCGCGATGAGCAAGATGAAGGGAGGACGAATGCCATATGGGGTCTAGGGTGAACCTTTGGGTGTAGTGTTTTGGGTGTAGTGTTTTGGCTAGCTGTCAAATGAGATAAATGTATAATAAATAATAGAACATCCAAAAGTGAATGAGCATTGCCATTCAACTCAATTGTTTTACTGGACTATTATTACATCAAGTTCAGCATGAGCTGATGTTTATTGCTGAATGGGGTTTCATGGTGGCGCAGTGATTAGTGCTGCTGCCTTATAGCAAGAAGGTCCTGGGTTGGGTGTAGGGGCTTTCTGTGTGGAATTTGCATACCCTCCCCGTTTTTGCCGGGGGCTCCGGTTACCTCCCACCGTCCAAAAGTGTGTGTGGTAGGTTGATTGGTGACTCTGAGTTGGCCCTGTGAGTGTGTGCACCCTGCAGTATGTTGGTTCCTGCCTCTGCCTGTTGTTCCCAGGATAGGCTCCTGTGACCCTGGTTGGGATTAAGGGGTTACAGTGATGGATTGTTGAATCCCAACAAGAAATAGGTATCCAGCAACTGAGTGCCTTAAGAGAGAAAGAGCTGAATATAGTTAATCAAAATTTCACCAATGGTGATCACTTAATCATGAGTAAGACTTGGATCTAGTTGATCTAAGTACTTTATGGCACTGCATATGGAAACTCACTGCCCTGCTGAAAGTATATCACTTTATTAGTGAGGAAACCTCATTTCCCATAGGATTCACTCAGCATGAGAGGAAGTAGGTGTACGGATGGCTTTGTAAAGCGAAGGAAAATCTGCATTTTACAGGAGAATGACATCATAGTCGTATCTTTTGAAAGCATGCAACATACATACCAAATCTTAAATTACTTTTAAAGTCCCCTTCAAGTTTGCTTATGGACAGATTTTATTTTCAAAATCCTTAGTAGCACTTTTTCTACTAGATGTGTAATAGGTGCAGACTCTATGAGTAATGAATGGAAAATAAGGTACAGCTTTTGTTTATACCAAGAACAGAAACCAAGCACCTGGAAGTCTTTAAAACATGCCATGCAGATCAGGCTGGATTACTGCTGCATGGAGACCTTTTCTTTGGTTATTTTCTTCTCTCAATGCATTGTCAGCCACGTGGCAAGGGTGGTCTCAGTGTTGCTTGTAACAGTAATTTTCTGTGTTGATTTTCTGAGCGGATGTTTTCCATTCCCGAAAAAAAGGAATTATGGAGTTTGCTAGTAACTTTTAGATTGGCATGGTACTGGAAACGGACTTAGGCATTTTGGCTGAGCAGCAAATTACATGAAATTCTCAGGAGTGGGGGTTGCAGATAAGCCCTGACAGTCATATGATAAAATATTTTGTCAAACAGCTCCTTCTAAGGCTTACCCATAATGCACTTTAGTTCTTAATATGAGGTCAATTATTCAATGTATAACAATGGACATGTTGTGCATCTTTACTTTGCCCAGGTTGACTTGTACAAAGTGTTCATCGCTACAGATGGACAGAGCACTTTGTGCTGCTTTCTCATGTCTAGATGTTCAGCAGTGAATCATCCATCAGCTTTCGGTAACAGCAAACTGGCACAGATTATTGGAGATGAGGCTCAGGTATCCAGAAATTGTATAAATGATCAAGAATGGGGTTCTAGGTGTTAGAACCTTGTTTATAGGTAAATAACCAGGTCTTGGTAGGTTGTGCTGGCAGTCTGGTATTCTGCCTGGCATATGGCTTGAAAAACTAAGAATATTAAACCTCAGCGGTTCTGTATTCTGTGACTTTGGTATTTTTGACACCAGGTCAGTAATGCCAACCTTACACACTTATAACCAAGAGTATCCATGTACTTTGCTCACAATAGCATGAAGGGTCATACAATTCACCCAGGATTTGATCCTCTGCTCTACAGTTAACAGCCAGTCACCTGACATGTGTAGGCAGGTTAAACCATGATAGGAAGAACAATGGAAATATCGCCACTGGCAACCAGTAACTAAGAGCAACAGATGCCTTAGTCCCTCTCTGACATATTTGATGACAGAGAATAACCCAGGACAGGGTGCCAACACTTAGCAGACAATACTGTATATTTTCATTATGTAAAATATACAAGCAATACACAGTATACACACAAGTAGGACAGTCTGACGGTTGTAACTCCACTTATTTTACGCTTTATTTTTGATGTACCTCTGTAGCAGCAGCGCGGCGTGCCAATGCAGCACCTAGGAGAGGACAGAGAGACCACCCCCTCATTAGCATGGCGTGCCAATGCAGCACCTAGGAGAGGACAGAGAGACCACCCCCTCATTAGCATGGCGTGCCAATGCAGCACCTAGGAGAGGACAGAGAGACCACCCCCTCATTAGCATGGCGTGCCAATGCAGCACCTAGGAGAGGACAGAGAGACCACCCCCTCATTAGCATGGCGTGCCAATGCAGCACCTAGGAGAGGACAGAGAGACCACCCCCTCATTAGCATGGCGTGCCAATGCAGCACCTAGGAGAGGACAGAGAGACCACCCCCTCATTAGCATGGCGTGCCAATGCAGCACCTAGGAGAGGACAGAGAGACCACCCCCTCATTAGCATGGCGTGCCAATGCAGCACCTAGGAGAGGACAGAGAGACCACCCCCTCATTAGCATGGCGTGCCAATGCAGCACCTAGGAGAGGACAGAGAGACCACCCCCTCATTAGCATGGCGTGCCAATGCAGCACCTAGGAGAGGACAGAGAGACCACCCCCTCATTAGCATGGCGTGCCAATGCAGCACCTAGGAGAGGACAGAGAGACCACCCCCTCATTAGCATGGCGTGCCAATGCAGCACCTAGGAGAGGACAGAGAGACCACCCCCTCATTAGCATGGCGTGCCAATGCAGCACCTAGGAGAGGACAGAGAGACCACCCCCTCATTAGCATGGCGTGCCAATGCAGCACCTAGGAGAGGACAGAGAGACCACCCCCTCATTAGCATGGCGTGCCAATGCAGCACCTAGGAGAGGACAGAGAGACCACCCCCTCATTAGCATGGCGTGCCAATGCAGCACCTAGGAGAGGACAGAGAGACCACCCCCTCATTAGCATGGCGTGCCAATGCAGCACCTAGGAGAGGACAGAGAGACCACCCCCTCATTAGCATGGAGTGAAGGCTGAACATCTCCATCTAAAAGCCACACATACGTAGCTGGGGGAGACCTAGAGCATGAAACAGGAAGAGGAAACAAATGGAATATTATGGCCGAAAGAGAGCATGGACAGCGAACCTCGAGGAGCAGCTGCATCTATTTTAGGGTGTGTGGGGTGCTTGTGCAACTGGCCCAGAGCAGCTGGTATGTTTCCAGAAACAGGCGCACCCATGCTCGTACAGTAGCGCCTACTGGAGCGCTGGGTTAGAGCAGAGGGACTCATATTTCCCCAGATAGACCTTCCCACCACAGGACAGCAGTGGGTACCAGTGCCTGATTTTCGACTGTAAGGCTAACAGGGTCGGGCTCGTGGCCATGCGGCTAACAGGGCCGGGCCTGCGGGCATGAGGCTAACAGGGTCGGGCTCGTGGCCGTGCGGCTAACAGGGCCGGGCCTGCGGACATGAGGCTAACAGGGTCGGGCTCGTGGCCGTGCGGCTAACAGGGCCGGGCCTGCGGGCATGAGGCTAACAGGGTCGGGCTCGTGGCCGTGCGGCTAACAGGGCCGGGCCTGCGGGCATGAGGCTAACAGGGTCGGGCTCGTGGCTGTGCGGCTAACAGGGCCGGGCCTGCTGGTTATGGCTAACAGGGCTGGGCCAGCTGTGAGGCTAACAGGGTCAGGCCCACGGCTCTGTGGTTCCCTCTGTCCCCCAAGCAGGAACGTGCTGGCCCAGGGTCCCACATGATGGATGTAATTGCCTGTTTCCCCCTCCCTCCTCCCTTCTTTCTCCATTTCCCCCACTTTATAGCCGGCATTAGGCCAGAGGAAGTGTATTAAGTTAATTTAGTGTCGTTAAACGGAGACATGGCTGCCACCCTGCCCCCTAGCCCTAGCCCCCCCCCCCCTCGGTGTCACTGTGGGCCTGATAGCAGAGGGGGCTTTTCACAGTCTTGGGCCCATTTACAAAGAACAATGAGCCCATGATAGTGACCAGACCTTCCTAAATCTGACACAGCGGCGATCGTTAATTTTAGCCCCCCGTCCTTTTCCTAGGGCCGCCTGTACCCCCTTCGGAACATTCCCCACTCACTCCTGCGCAAAGCTTACTTAAAGCATGCTGAATACTCACCCGCAGGCACGTTACCTTCTTGCGCAGTCTGTTTTTTTTTAGGTTGTTATCACTCTGAGACGCTGTTGTGGGAATGTTGCAGGCTGTGTCTCCATAGATTCCAGGTCCTGCACCATATCTGGGAGTGTCAGGCTTATTTCTTAAGAGAAAACACAGCACACAACAGCAATTCGACCCGTTTGGCACTGTTCCTATAATTAACCAGCATATCTATATTTATTTACTTTAAGAGCATGCAGTCCATGTGGCTCAGGACTGGGGTGCTCTCAGACACTGTGAGTGAGAGTGAGAGTGAGAGTGCGAGCGCCTCACCCCTGGCCCTTGGGCGTGCTGCAGGAAGCAACCATTTACATACAGAATCGACAGTATACCTCGGCAGTGGAAAAACTGCAGTAATTGTTTAAACAGCCAATCTTTAGCTATCAGATACAATATTCATTGAATGTATTCCACACTTTTTGACACAAAGCTGGCTGATTTCGGAAACCCTTGTTCACTGTTTGTCTTATTCCTCAGAATAAACACCATAATAAAGAGCATGTGGTGGGATAATTTGTCGCCTGGTAACTTGTACGTGTTGGAATAGAGATTCACTGACCCCCCCGGTGGGTGAGCACTTGTCTAACACCTCCAGGCTTTGAATCTCACTTCTCCTGTGTGTGTGTGTTCAGTTTGAATGGTATTATGGGTTCCTCCAGCAGTCCAAAGACATGCAGTTTGGTTAACTGGCATCTTGTAGTGTAAGACTGTGTGAGTGTGCCCTGCGATGGACTGGCATCTTTTTCAGGGTGTATCCCAGTTATGCCTGTGATAGGCTGTAGGCCCCCGCTTGACTAGGCCAGGGCAAGCAGTTGGAAGATGGATGGATAGACAGCCTGCCCACTGCTTGTGAAAATGTGTTTGTGTGTGTGTGTGTGTGTGTGGGGGGGGGGGGGTGTTAGGAGGTTGTGAGGTGGGGCAGGAATGTGGCAAAACTCACTCCACCAAGGAAGCAACAAGAAGAGGCGCTGTTGCGTGGCAGGGGCAATAAAAGGGCTGTTACTGGGTCAAGTGGTGTTTACTCAAAGACAATGGGAGAGCTTCATTAGCATGGCTCTGATGTGCCTAATCACGTCCCTCTGTAATCACACATTAACAAACCCAATGCAGTGCTTCCCCAGAGTAACTGAAAGTCTAATTGACCTCATAATGGCCTTGTCAACAGACTTCACTGTATTGTCCAGATACTCATGAGCAGAATTATATGTTTTTGTCTAAGGCACGGGTTCTGTTCCTGATATTTTGAGCGCATTATTAATTACTGTGTATTTGAATAGTAAAATCTCACAGGGTTTTATGAAATTGCACATTAAACAGCGAGCATTTTGTCCACACGTTCACTTGTTAGGATACCATCCTTAACTTCCAGCTGTGACCCTTGGTGCACTCCCCCCTCAAACTCATGGGGCTTGTCTTGTTTTCAGAGGATGTGCAGTTTCTTACAGATTAGATTTGCGATCTGCGATTTCTTTTGTCGAAACTGTGCTTGATTGTAAGCTACTCTGGACCCATGGTTCAGTGGGGCTGGGGCGAGCACAGTGCCACATCCAGCTAACAGGATAAAATGGGGGGGGGGGGGGGGGCTACTAACATGCAGACGCAGCCCTGCAAATAAGCTACTTTGTAGAATGAGCTGCTTTCACAAGTATTTAAATGACAGCAGTACTATTTCTCTGCATCTGTATGACTACATAATATTTTTTAGTTTAGTCAAATTATCCAGAGATACATAAGTTATCATAGACCCAGTGTGGGACTGTCATACTGTTGTGCATGAATTAACTGGGTAATGAATTAAGAAATATATACCTAATAGTATTCATACCTATTTGATCCTTCTCAAACCCACTGAAGCAGAAAGTATTATTTTCTAGGTTTGGGGTACAAAGTAAAAATGAAGGGTAACACTTTATTTAAAACAGTCATCATAATGCATTATAGATACCTTCATAATGCATTATAATGCATTCGTAAAGTATTGTATTATAAATATGCATGTTTATTATGCATTATGAGTGCTTTAGAAAGCTCTCATCTATAATGCACCTTCATAATGCATTATAATGGTCAGTATTAGAGTTAAGGATGCCTTGTACTGCAGTATTAAGGTATTTATAGTTTTATGCCATTTATAATGTCATTTATAATGACATTTATAAATGGTTATAGCCCTGTTCATAATATTTTATGAATGCATTATAATGCATTATGAAGGTATGTATAATGCATTATACATGACTGCTTTAAGTAAAGTGTTACCTTATACATTAATATGTGAAGTATCACATATATTGTGATATATGATGCATATTTTTCTTAATAGAACAACTAAGAGAAGAAGGTAGAAACCTGCAGGCATGTGAACTGATTTTTAGGTGAAGCTCAGGACATAGAAATAAAAATTTGAATAGATTTGAACATGCAGCTGTGTAAGGAGACCTGAAAGTAACTTTACTTTTGGGAGTAACTTCTGCTCAGCTTCCAGTTTCTGTTATTTTTATTCTTGGGTTGTGTCATCGGATGGGCAACACCTTGCTGTGGTGTGATTTCCGACACTGACACAGAGGGACTGGCTACAGCCCCAGTCTGTCAGGGCACTGAAGTGTGCTCACCCCCCCCCCCCTTCTCACTCCCCACCCCCCAGCATTGTGCTACAATGGCTGATTGTTGTGAGGCTGAGGCCTGATCTGGGCTGGGCTCCAAAGCCGGGCTCGCACTGGCTGGGGGGGGGCAGCGAGGAGGCTGCAGTTTAGAGGTCGGGTCAGAGTTAGGGCCTGTCAGGACCTGCACTGGGCGCTGTACAATAACAGGGGCGCTGTCCAGCGGGGAGCGCTCTCTCTCGCCCTGCCAGGACCTGAACTGGGCGCTGTACAGTAACAGGGGCGCTGTCCACTGGGGAGCGCTCTCTCTCGCCCTGCCAGGACCTGCACTGGGCGCTGTAGAATAACAGGGGCGCTGTCCACTGGGGAGCGCTCTCTCTCGCCCTGCCAGGACCTGCACTGGGCGCTGTACAGTAACAGGGGCGCTGTCCACTGGGGAGCGCTCTCTCTCGCCCTGCCAGGACCTGCACTGGGCGCTGTAGAATAACAGGGGCGCTGTCCACTGGGGAGCGCTCTCTCTCGCCCTGCCAGGACCTGCACTGGGCGCTGTCCACTGGGGAGCGCTCTCTCTCGCCCTGCCAGGACCTGCACTGGGCGCTGTCCACTGGGGAGCGCTCTCTCTCGTCCTGCTGCGCTCGGTCTGGCCCAGCTCATTCCCTTCGTCCCAGGAGCAGCTGTCCAGTTGGTCTCGTGACAAATGAGATGTTGAAAACCCCCCCAGCCCCCTACAATTGGAGACAGTCTCCCTTGTCTTCCTGTAGATTTGGCTCGTGTGTTTGTTTTGGGCCAGCTCTACCCGGCAGCTGTGTATATGTCACATGTCAGAACCCCCCCCCCCCCTCCCCCCCACAAAAGCTTCTTCCCTCCCAACCCCCGTTTGTCCCATGGTGCTGCAAGCCACGTCCGGCCTAAGTGAAAAAGGGCACCATCGTTCCTGATGGTGGCCATCTATGCACAGTCAGTACTGATTAACTTGTGCCCCGTCCTCGTACCATGTTTTTGCCATTCAGAGTCTTACTTTGCCCTCACCTTGACTGTGGTGACCTCCAGCCTTCTGACTGCAGTGTTAAATGGGTGTTACTGGGTGTTACCCCCCCTCCACCCCCCGCACTAACTACATCAGTTAATGTTCCTTCTCAAAATCAGCCTCAGTGTCTCCAAGGCGGCTTGGCACCTCCTATCTGACATCACATCACAGGCAGGTTATGATTGAAGACGGAGCACATGTGAGATAGCAGACTGCCTGGCGCAGAGGGACCTTACCGGGCTCATGCCCTGGGCAGCCTGACCAGATCTTATTCGGGAGGGTCACCCTGAAGCCCCTGCTCTATACAATCCAGCAGGGCATCCTGACGGAGGCCTGCGACAGGAGCCGGACCTGAGCCCGATGTGGGAGAGTGTAACAGCACTGAGGGTGTCCTGTCTGCTTAGTAAACAATGCTTCACACCCCCTGTAGGAGGAAACCTTGGGCTTCTGCATGCAGTTTGGAAGTTTTTGTAAAAGGATCCCGCTATCAAAAGCCCGTAGAGGTACGATGTGCCGCATGGACGGGGAAGGCCCTGTGTCAGCGCCCCCCCCGGCTGCCGTCACCCGAGTCTGCGTCCTGTGGCTGGACAGCCCCCCTCCTGCGGCCAGACTTGTTTTAAAAGCAAACTGAGAAACAGAACCCCCCCCCCCTGACATCTGCCAGGCACCGTCCTCCCCCTGCACTTGGTGAAACCATCAGCTTCTCCCGCTCCAGCCATTTCCTGTAGAGTTGCACCCCCCAGAGACCGGCTGGCCTCTTGTTATTTTATTTCATTTTTTTTGGGGGGGCCCTGGAAGCTCCTCGGCCTGGCTGGATGGGGGTGGGGGTCCTGGAGGAGTGTGGTGGCTCCATGTGTCTGTCCGCAAGGGAAAGACGGCAGAGACCAGAGAGAGGCACATATATACAGTAGGATATGGGGCCTTTCTCTACATGTGCGGAGTGTTACAGTGATAGTGGGTGACAGTAGCGCTGCACCGGGTGCCGATGGGGCCGGGGGGGCCGGGGGGTAATGATGTAGCGGTGCTTGCTAATAACGTCCTTGCAGGTATGCATCTCGCCCGTGGTGTGCGTGCCCCCCGTGAGAGCCCTGGGGGGGAGGGGATGGAGGTTGGGGGGGCTACGACTTCCCCCTCGCGAGGGACCGTTTGGGTGCACGGCCCCAGCCTCCATTCTGCTGCATTTATAAGTCACCGCTGGGTTGGACTCAGACGCCAGTTTTGTTCTGTGCTGAAAGGTTAAGCTGAAAATAATCGTGGCAACAGTGATGGCTGGCTGGGTTTGAAGAAAACAAGGTCCAGACTGGCAGACAGAGCTCTGAAAGAGCCCCCCCTACCCCTCACCCCCTGGGCCTGCCTCCCACTCACTTTCCTTTACCTCAACACCAGACTCGGCAGCTGAAGAGCTCAGCTATTGCATGCCATCTATCCTCCTCCTCCTCCTTCACCTTTTTATTGGGAGTTCTTTTGGAGAGCTTGTATACCTTTCCTGCTGTGTTCATTGGACTGTGTATGTGTGTGTGCATGTGTAAGTGTGTGCGCTGCTCCTTTAAGTGAACTTTAATTAGCTACCTTCTTTTGATCAGCAGGTAATGAACTTTTAAAGTGGCAGGTCCCGTTTCCTTCTGCAGTGCCCCGTTGTTACGTGCAGATTAATGGAGCGTATGGTTATACTCACTCCATACAAAATGTGTGCCCTGGTGCAGCTGCCTGTCAGTCCGGGATTTTCGTCTCATTAGGTAAATTTGAAAATAACAGTGAGAGCTGAGTGTGAATTACATTGTGCTATAAATGATAATTTGCACGTTTCAGCGTGGCTTACGCGCACAGTATACGGTCCCTTACTTTTGACACAGGGTAACACTTCACTTGACAGGACACTAATACTTAGTAACAACTGAGTTACTACTGAAGTACAAAACATGAACAACAACTTGAAAGATGCATCACGATTCATTAATGATGAACAAACGAGATCAGTAATTCATTTGTGTTATTCATTACTTGTTCCTTAAGTAGTTCATTAGTAGCTCCTTCAGTAGTTCCTTAGTAGTTCACAAAGGTTTACAAGATTGACATATAGCAACAAATATAGTAACTGCTTGCAATGAAATATGAATTATGATTCAATGATAATTATGAGAATTATTGAACTTGTGTTATTGATTACTTGTTCCTTCAGTAGTTCACAAAGGTTTACAGAATTAACCGATACAATAAGAAATATAGTAACTACTTCAGATAAAAAATGCATCATGATTCATTATGATGAATTAACATGAGATTGGTATGTAACTAAGACCTAATTTGTGTTTAATTAATACATTAATAAAACTCTAGTACTATTTTATTTCTGCCCTGTTAAGTGTTACCATTACAAGAATATAGAAGCTACACTATGATGACTGTGCTCTTTCTAGTGGAGATCCACAGGGATCGCTGTGTTTGTGGGTGGAATAGCCTGGACTGTTTGACACTGGAAACACTGACATGTGCATGAATCACCCCATGGAAGAGTGTTCTCCTGCTAACCACTGACCATCAGATCACTGGCAGAGTGCTCTGCTGGATAGAATCAGTGTGTTTTTTGGGCACCATTTGTCTCATCACTGCTGCCGTGTCACCATGGCTGGTATTTTATACTCTGAGTACATTATTCCTTATGGGCTCTGGTCTTCAAGAATTTTGAGTGTATTTCTGGCTTTTTTATAGGTGTCCTCAGTCCCAGGATTCAATTTGGCACAACTGGAGACATTTGTTCCAGCAAAACTGACTGCTGGCCTGTGGTTCTGCGGGGGTTGGGGGGGGGTTAGGGTGCCAACACACTCACTGGCTCTATTAGGCCAGCTGTCGCTCGGAATCCTCACTGCAGCAGGAATGTGTGATGTGTGTGAGAGTGGATGGATGGGGGAGGGGCAACGGTATGCTGGTCGCTGAGAGATTAACCTTTCTGTGTGGACAGGAGTTTCCATCTGTCACTTAGGTGGATCTTGTTATGGTGTAGCTGAACTACCAGATTTACTATGGAACAGCAAAGCCAGTACTAGAATCAGCCCAGTTGGAATTAGTGTTAGGGTGAGTCCTACCAGGAAAAACAGAACTTATTTTGAGATCAGCCCAAACAGAATCTGTACTAGGATAAGTCCTACTGTAGAGAAACAGAACAAGTACTGAGATCAGCCCTACCGGAGTCCTACTGTGGAAAAACAAAACCCGTACTGAGGTCAGTTCTACCGGAACCCATATGAGGATGAATCTGTATGAGGATGAGTCCTACTGTAGAGAAACAGAACCCGTACTGAGGTCAGCCCTACCGGAATCCGTATGAGGATGAGTCCTACTGTGGAGAAACAGAACCTGTACTGAGGTCAGTTCTACCGGAACCCATATGAGGATGAGTTCTACCGTGGAGAAACAGAACCTGTACTGAGGTCAGTTCTACCGGAATCCGTATGAGGATGAGTCCTACTGTGGAGAAACAGAACCTGTACTGAGGTCAGTTCTACCGGAATCCGTATGAGGATGAGTCCTACTGTGGAGAAACAGAACCTGTACTGAGGTCAGTTCTACCGGAATCCGTATGAGGATGAGTCCTACTGTGGGGCAGCAGAAGGAGTGTTATGAGGAAAACTTGGCATTCTGTCCACTTGGAAGCTACATACTGAAGAAGGCAACTTAGTGCCAAGGACTGCCTAGGGTTCTCAGTGTTGGTGATTGATGACGAAAGAACAGCTGCTATACAGAACTGGAGTAAGCTGGGTTATATTTTGAACCGAAGAGCGCTCACCCATAGTACGTGCTGACATGTGAGATATTGGGACTGGGTGTGGATCTGTATTTTATACCTCTCACCCTCCTAACTACACAATCATACTTTGTGCACATTTTTCATATTTTTAGTTTCCGTATAGAATGTTCTGACTCTGCTGTGTCAGACGTCGTTCGAAGTAGGTCACATAAAGCATTTAAATAAAATACAGAATACAATGGGTATATCAAAACTGAATTTGTTCCGCTATGCTAATTATTAAGTACATATGCATTACAAATTTTGCTTGCATATGTTTATGTGGTGTGAAATCCGTGAGGACTGTTATCTTTCATTTGCAGACTCCAGGAATTCACACCAGGCATTCTTGTCATCGTCTAGACAATGATCTCCATTTTCATAGCACCTGTGATTCATGGGAATGTGATATAGTAATGCTGTCTTAATAAGACTGACCCAAGTAATAACCTAAGCAATAACACTTAATAACACTGATTAGCAGAAGAACATGGGAATGATGTCTTATCTTTATAAAAACCCTGAATTATTAGATATAACTGAATCATCCAAAGTTTCTATCTATCCATCCTAATGCTCATCTTTGTCAGGGTTACAGTGGGACCTGGCACCTATTCTAGGTGGCAGAGGGCCCAAGGCACCCTGGATGGGATGCCAGTCCATCGCAGGGCACGTGCATGCAGACACAAAGAAACTGTATTAGTTCATTTCCTCTCGCTTGGTATTTGGGATATTACAGCTCCCTCTGAGCTCCCTGCCAGGCAGTCCACATTTTTGCTCCCTCTGAGCTCCCTGCCAGGCAGTCCACATTTTTACTCCCTCTGAGCTCCCTGCCAGGCAGTCCACATTTTTGCTCCCTCTGAGCTCCCTGCCAGGCAGTCCACATTTTTGCTCCCTCTGAGCTCCCTGCCGGGCAGTCTACATTTTTGCTCCCTCTGAGCTCCCTGCCGGGCAGTCCACATTTTTGCTCCCTCTGAGCTCCCTGCCGGGCAGTCCACATTTTTGCTCCCTCTGAGCTCCCTGCCAGGCAGTCCACATTTTTTTAAAAACTTGGACAGTCTGTGGGTCCCCGAGGAACGGTACCATTTAGATATCCAGTTTTACAAAATAAACCTAAAAATTACAGAATAGCTCTTCCCTTTTCACAGTGTTTGAATGTGGTCGTATAGGTGTGACACAGTATTCTGGGACCTCAACAGGCTTGTAAGTGTAGTAATTTAAGCTATGTCTGTTATGTCCGACCAAACTATTTTTCTTGACAATACATTTTACCTGCTCCATGTCAACCAGTGTTACGACTCCTGTGGATAAGTAGAACATTGGTGAAGAATCACAACATGCTTTGAATGTGTTTACTTCTAGACATTCAAAGTCCAGATAACCAGCTGTTTTTTTATCAGATTAAATGATCATAGTATTTACTGATCGTGGTATTGACTTTCCATACCAAGTTACTAAATGCTTATATTCAGCTTTCTTGGTCAGATCACACAGTGGAACAAGCACATTCAAGGCTGACATACATTAAAGACAAGGCTGGTGATGCACATTGTCTCACCCAGACACATATTGAGATGGAGGAGTATCACATGGTGAAATAGGCCTTAATATTTTTTGAGTGTCTTGTTTCTTTTCTCAGCTTAGGTCTGAAGGAACTCAAATCGGCAGATTGCAAAAACTGATATGAGTGGAAACCTAACCAGAAAGGCTCTTTCTGAGACTGGCTGTCTCAGTGCAGATGTGTACATGTCCGGTTTGCCACAAGTGGCGTTACCTCGAGTAGCTATTCCATCTACCAGTATCAACGGAGCCTCATCTTTCATGAAGTCTTTTCAGAAAGTCGTCGTTTTTTTCTGTAACACATAGTCATCACAAAAGGCTATGGTGCTGAATTTTGTTGCTGAATTATGATTTCTTTTTCTTAAAAATAAAATAACTAAATAACAGAAAATCAGGCAATTGCAAATCTCAGCCTTGTGTCAAATAGATAAATGGCTTATAGTGGCTGAAAGAACCATCCTCGGTTTGGACCAAATTGGACATGGCAATGCTTCGAGTGTGGAAAAGGCGTGGAGTGCAAGATGAGAAGCGAGAATGGGAAAGACTCAGAATCTAAAGTATGTGAAGGCTTCATATGTGGGCCTTGCCAATTCCAGGCCTGAATTAAAAAGCATGCAATGAAACTGATTCGATTTCCTTATGCACTGATGGGGTCCCTGAGACCTTGGCTGTGCGTGAGTCTCTGTCTGTGTGTTTGTGCTCTAGCAACCAAAACCAAAAGGGTCTCAGTTACAGCAGGGGCTTACTGGCTGAAACTGTTTGCTAAGCAACAACAAAAAGAACAACAACAATAGTAATAGTAATAATAATAATAGTAGCAATATTAATAGTAGCATAGGTATCTGACACAAGACAGAAGCGTTTGTTTTGTAATCACTGTGTGTCTTGCTTTTATGTTGCTTTGAACAAAAGTGTTAAACAAATGCAAACATACTGTAAATGTTTTGCAGAAAATAAGTTTGGGAAGTCCAGGATTATATGGAGGATACGCATGTAGCAATTATCTTTTTGAATGTTCAGTGTGATGTGGCTGTGGTCAGCCGGCAGAGGCAGAGCAGGAAGGGCAGAGGCAGCAGAGGCAGCAGAGGCAGCAGAGGCAGCAGAGGCAGTGATCACCGGCCGAGCAGCGAGACAGTCTGTCAGTCGCAGCCGTGAGCGGCGTCACGTAATGACAGGTACACGGCTGCCGCGCTGACAGATGCATTTCACGCCACTTGCTGAATTTGTCTGCACGGGGACCCGCTTGGGGGCATGTGCTGTGCACTGGAAATAAACAGTAGCCCCCAAACTGGCCTAATAAGACATTTATGTGTGTATGTGTGCGTGTGTGGTGGAGGGCATCAGGAACTAAAAAAATACCCCCTGTCTTTACATAGATCGGACTGGTGAATATATTGATAGAACCTGAATACAGCACCATGAATAAAGCATGACGTTTTGTGAAGTGCATTGTTCCTGAGTTTTATTTGCATTTTTTGTGTAGTGGGTGCTTATTAAGCAGCTTGAACTATTGATTACTTTGATTTTTACTGTGACCCTAATCTCATATCATGATGGATGGATGGATGGATGAAGTGACTGTAATTTTCCCCATTTTTTCTACATCCTTGAATTATTGTAAGGAGTCAGGAGATCAGCTGTAGGTGGTTATGGTGGTTACATTAGGTGATTATGGAAGACAGTGTTGCTATGCAGTTTTCAGTGTGAGTAAGAGCAGAGTTGAGTCCAGCTTATTTGTGGTTTCATATTTTTGTGGTCCTATCCCATCTGTGGTTCAGTCCCATATGTGGTTCTGTTCCATCTGTGGTTCAGTCCCATATGTGGTTCTGTTCCATCTGTGGTTCAGTTCCATGTGTGGTTCTCTTCCATCTGTGGTTCTGTCCCATATGTGGTTCTGTCCTGTCTGTGGTTCTGTGCTGGGGAGGAGGCTGTGTGACCACAGCTGCTGTTATCCTCCAGCTGTGGAGCCTTGCAATGTGACACGCCGACGGCGCAGAGCCGCCCCCCCCCTGCCCCGGGGGCAGGATGACGGGCAGGCTGGGGTGCAGCGGCTGCCTGAGTGTGGTGTTATGCATTGTGTTGTGGCAGGTTGTTTAAGCACTGTTTTTTTACAAGGGAATGGAAGGGGGGGGGGGGGGGGATTTGCTATGGACTTTGGGGGCTTATTAGGGCTAATCAATTGACTACAGAGATTTCGGGTGAAAACTCTTGTGACGAGGACCTTTGCAGAACAAATTGAGTTAGTCACGCCTGAGACCCAGGCCTGGAATGTGAGAGGGGCACCCCTGTGTGCGAGGGGCTGGAGAGGGTAGGGCCCCGGGAGAGCAGGCGGCACTGCCAATCACAGAGCTCAGAAACAGCCAAAGTCCACCTCCCACCTACAGGCCGACACGGTTTGTGCAGTACTATTCACAAGGACTTAGCCATTGTCATCATGCAAGTAGCTCTCGGTGTCACAAAATTACTTTTTTTCTTACAGTTCTAGGTTGCATTAATCTGTAAATAGTATTTGTATTTGGGATGTATAACATGTTTTTCTTATTCAATATTTGGTACCACTTTACTATAAGGCTTTATAAAGGGTTTATGAATGGTTTATAATCTAGTTATTAATTAGGTTTAATAGTTTGTAAATCATTAATAGACAATAGTTATGACACAGTTTTCTTTTTATTACGGTAAAATGGTACCCAAAATTTTTGTATCAATATTTTGAAACTCTTTTTGTGATACGTCCAAAATAAATGACTTTATGTATAGTAAGCACATCATGTGATGTGTCATGTGGCCATGCATCATGTGACCAGTGTGCGACTGTGCTGGTTGTAGACGCTGCCCTTTTGGTGCCTGATCCCCGTCTGTTTGGGCGATTGCACAAACCATTGTCAAATATTGACGCGTGATTAGGAGCTGTGGTGCTGGCGGCTGATTTGTGCTGGTGGGGGGGGGGGGCACCCTTCAGCAGACAGATAAGAGGGGCTCTGAGGGCGAGCTGGCAAGCCTGTGCTTATCAGTTACACATTAACCCCTCTGCCCAAAATGGGACACATGTCGCGTTCGTGTTCTTGTGACACCTCCGCCTGCCAGGATCACGAGAACGAAGAGGCCCTTTAAATAACTGCCGTAGCGTCCGCTTCGCTTTTCAGTTCCTCCTGCCTTTCGCTGCTCGAGGTCCGGGGGAGGTTGTTGGGGAGCCACAACTGCTCAGCAAGCCAATCTGGGCTGTAAACCGGCACCGCCTCATCTACTGGGGGAGTCGTGTATCACCCACGCCTGCGGAGCTGGCTGCTGGAAGCCCCTGTGTCTTTCCTTCAGGCTCTGGCTTGGTCTTTAGGCCCCTCATAGCAACAGTGACTCCGTCACTTTCTTCGAAGGAGGATCTTTGAGTTCTTGCCTGGCAGCAGACAGGACACAACTGTCATGATCAGAAATATGGCGTCCCGGTTGAATGTAACATGATCCAATAGTCGCTGTGTGTCAAATTAATACTAAACAAATGGAAAGCAATTATGTGTGGTCAGGATCATAGAGGTGGTGGATGGTCTTTGACCTGGAGCCTTTAAATGGTGTTTGTAAATGTGTCTGAGGGGGACTGAGATGTTTGCAAAGGGAAACTCTGAAAGCGTACAGCCAAAGTACACCTCTGTAGGTGGCTCCGGCTGTTTGCCTTCCTGTTTCCTGCCCGATAGTCCCTGACCTACTGATAGTATGTGATGGATGTGGCGAGACCCAGATAGCGGCTTCTCACTGTCTCCCCCTCTGGAGCCCGGCGCCTGTGTCACGTGAGCAGGAGGTAGGTCCCCACAAAGGACGAGGACTCGACCTGCCACCTGTGGTAGGAATGTCCTGCTTTGGGACGGACAGAAGAGAAGCTCTACTGCAACTAGACAGTCCTCCTTCACATGGCATTAAAGAAGCTGTGCTCATGTCTGTAGTGACCTGGCACTAATGTGGCCTGAGGTCTATATTTATTATTACATTCATTCATTCAGCAGATGCTTCATCCAAAGAGGCCTACAATGAAGAAAGTAGGGTCAGCAATTGGTGTTAAGGGCCTTATTCAGGGGCCCAATCATGACGTCACTCTGCAGACCCTAGAATTTGACCCAGCAATGTTACACGCAGCCTAACTCATTGAGCCTCACATGCTGCTTAATGTAGTTTTAATGTTATTCGTGTTTAATGATATTTGCAGCATGTGCATGATCTGGTAAATGATCCCCCCTCATTCATTCATTAAAGTTCTCCTAGTGTGTGAGCAGATGACTGTGTGAGGGCAGCAGGCCGTGTGTGAGATTGCTGACAGACTTTGCGTGTCTCCTGGGTGTCTGTGTGTGTCTCTATCACCGCCCCCCCCTGGGTGAATGCTATGCATACCCTCCTAGCCGGCGCAATGATAAGACTTACGATAAGCAGGCGTGTAAGTCGATTAGTGAAAAAGGCTGACATAGCATATGCTCTCAGTCCCCTCCCCCCCCCCTTGTACGACCTACAAAGACAGGGGGAGGGGGCTCTGTTTATTGGGACCTGAGTGTTTTCAGCAGAGGCACGTTCTGCTCCTTTGGATTTTGTGCCACTCTGCCTAAGCGTCACCAGACTTTGCTGGTTTTCCCACCTTTGATTTTGGTCCCAGTATGGACTGAATGTTAGTGGTTTCACAGCTGGGACTGTAGCAGATGTTACTGGTCTACCAGTATGCCCCCAACCTTACCTACCTGCTTGTACCTTGTTTCACGGAGTAAATATAATAAGGGGTAAAATCCTGGCTGTTCTTCATGTACCAAATTCGGTGATTCTTAAAGGCAGACCTTCTAACCAAACACGGACACTGGATGGTATCTGCACGCCTTCCACACAGACGCCTCCCTCGCTTGACCAAGATCATCGTTCCTCCCGCTGACCGGCCCTTCAGATGAGCACAATCACGCACCGTTGGCCATTTATTAATGAGGCCGGACAAAGGCTAGAGAGAGGAAACCATGCAAGGTCAGCACCCATTCAGATAGCCGGCACTCAGGGTCAGGACACTGGTATGTATGAGTGTTGGCACCTCCTAGCTCTCTGCTGCCTCCTTCTCCTGTGGCTGGATGAGGAACCTCACTGTAAATCTGGCGCCTTTGGAGAAAGTCACAGACAGTGGAGTGAAAGTTCAAGGTTTGCCTGTTTGGGGTGGAGTGATGAACACAGGCAGCGTAATGCAGAGCTGCTAAGGGAAAGCCTTACAGTGTCAGCGGCGGTTTGACAGCACAACACAGGGTGCAAAGGCATCACGCAGTCAATGGCTGCTTCCTCAAAGCCCAGCCCCAGTTTCATTGTTTGTAGTCGCAAGATACCTACGAAAATATATTAAACATGCTCGCTACCGATATAACCATCAAATGAAGAGAACACTTTCTGCAGTAGCAAAAATGTTGGCTTTTTAGCCGCTCTTAGCAGCCACGGTTGATCATACGGCTTCCATATGTGACTAATACACCTTTCAGTGGGTTGAAAATAAATAATAAAAAAGCCACGCTAAAAATATATCTGCTGTATAGTCTGGAAACCGTTTATTGCTAGATGTCCTACAAACTAATGGGGGGAAGTGTTTAGCAGAAAAGCTAAACTTAATGCCGTTCTGTCCATTTCAAAGGGAAAAGAAATGAAACAGCCCTCAAGTATATTGCTGAAACCTTTCCGACTGTCCTGAACACACCTTGGTTCATTATTCCATGTACTGCACAAAAGATGAAAAGATAAAAAGATGTTTTTTTTTGACAAGAAGATGTAACGGGGGCGTGGCGGCTAGGGAGCGGAATCTGGCCCAGCTGTGCCGATTCAATGCAAATCCGAGAATGCAAATAGGCGAGTGTGACACGACGGCGGCTCGCGCTTTCAGCCGCATCGCCCGCAGCTGCCGTCAGCCCCAAATCCGCTTGATCTGTGGATCCAGACCTGCCGCTGAATGGAGGGAACATGTCAGGGCGCACTCTTACGCCGCACATCGCGTGTGGAGCGGCGGGGCCGGTGGGGGGCTCTGCCTCCTGGGATTTGGATGCACAAACACTGTACGCTAGGATGCATTTTATTTCAGTCTTTCGAGTAGGAGCAGGACTTCAAGGCTGACACCGCGTGCGTCGGAGGCACCGCGGCCTAGCTTGAGCGGCTAGCTAAACGCGAGAGCTTAGCCGCTGGCTGCGTGTCTCGGGACCCTTCCAGAGCGGAATTCCGCGGGATCACTGGAGAGCGGGTTTAGCGGGTTTAGCGGGCGTCCGGTGACTCCCGGCACGGTCCCTCCTCCGGCTTCACGGTGCACCAGCAAACCTCTTAGCGCTCCGCAACTTATCCTCTGAGCATTGAAGTATTTCCTGCTATTTGTTTTTGCTATGAGATTACCCCTCCCCCTCCCCTGTCCCCCCACCCCCAACTGGCTAGCCAGCTCCATCAGGCTCTGCGTCATGGGTCTGTGCTATCATAAAGGAGAGTTTCTCAGTTTCCCAGAAAAACAGTTCGGAAAACCTCCACTGAGCCAGGCTCTCTCTCTCTCTCTCTCTCTCTCTCTCTCTCTCTCTCCGTATCTCTTTGTCTCTGCCTCTGACTCTCTCTTGACTGGTGGACAGCTTGAGGATGTCAGCTCTGGTTCCGCTGAATCCGCTGATGTGAAGACAACAGTTAATGAAACTGCTTTGTATTCTGCGCCTTGGTGTTAAATCTTGCCCGATAAACTGACGGTAAAAGTTCTTTCCAAGGCGATTTCCCTTGAATCTCCTTGCAGAACTCGAGGGCCACGTATTCATTGCACATTTTAAGTAGGCTAAACCTCTTTAATTAACATCAACGTAATCAGTAACTCAAATTCAAATGGATGACTGAAGGATGTTAATGACTGCGCTGCCACATGTTTTAGGTAAAGCTAAATCGTTACTTCAAGGTTCTAGGAAAAAAGACTGACATCGGGCCAAGGTCTTGATTTGAGGGCTGCTGGCATGGCTCCGTTCTGCCTGTTGTCACGGTGATTGCGACAAGCATCTGTGTAACTGCGGCCCAAACATGCCTCTCCGCGCAATTTTGTCTCTCACCGTCTGCTGTAAAGAGTCAGCAGGGTACGATTCCAGGAGCCAATTAGCAGGTACAAAGCGCACATGTGCGTCGGCCGCGGCCCATCGGAACAGGCCCGGCGATACACTTCCGCCAGCTCTTTGAACTTCTGTTTTCTCACCAGCTGTGTTTATTGGTCTGTTGTCTGGGCCAGATCTGGTCCAGCAGTGGGGTGTCAGCCCGACGATGTCCTTTCTCCTGGGGAGAAAGGGTCGACAACAAAAGCGCTGTTGGGTTGGGGCAGCCGGGAGCGAGCCTGATGAGAGCCCAGACGCTGGGGAAGCCTGCTGCCGTATCCATCCACACAGAACCAAGTCTATCACCATCTACATTAATGAATTAGGTTAAAATCATTCATTCATTCATTCATTCATTCATTCATTCATTCAGTCAGTCATTTTCTGTACCATGGGGATCCAAATCCCAGAAACATGCGGCAAACCACACGACAGGACATAACCCAAGATGGGATGCCAACCCATTGCATCTTTAAAATAATTAGATTAAGTAATTTTGGATTTTAAAAGTCCTGGACTAGAGATCTAAAAATATTGTATAACAAACGATGTAACAGATGATGTGGGATCTGTAGGCATATCTGAGGTGGTGCACCTCCTCATCTCCACCTCCTCAACTCCTCCTGCCCTCCTAGGTACCTTCACACTCTGAATTATAAAAGGTACAATGAATCCAAAATAGCCCCCCCCACCCAGAACACACCCCCCAGTTGTCCCCATAGGGCAGCTCACAGCGCACGCCAGGGGATGCTTTTGCGGGCAGAACGCGAGGTACGAGGCGAGAACGTTTGCGCTGAAAGGCTCTCTCAGCACCTGCTATGACCCACCCCCCCCTCCCGGGCCCCCCACAGAGCCCGCTGCAGTGGTTCTTAGTTCACGCTCAGGAGGGCTGCCATATGAGTGGGTCTCTGACTTCGCTGTAGTACTGTCAGCTAACAGGCCTGCTGTGGCCAGTGGCTCACCAGGCCTGCCTCTCCCAGCTAGAAAAGGGGCCACCGTATGAGTGGGTCTCTGACTTCGCTGTAGTACTGTCAGCTGACAGGCCTGCTGTGGCCAGTGGCTCACCAGGCCTGCCTCTCCCAGCTAGAAAAGGGGCCACCGTATGAGTGGGTCTCTGACTTCGCTGTAGTACTGTCAGCTGACAGGCCTGCTGTGGCCAGTGGCTCACCAGGCCTGCCTCTCCCAGCTAGAAAAGGGGCCACCGTATGAATGGGTCTCTGATTTCGCTGTAGTACTGTCAGCTAACAGGCCTGCTGTGGCCTGTGGCTCACCAGGCCTGCCTCTCCCAGCTAGAAAAGGGGCCTTGTTACTCCCCCTAACCCCTCCAAAGCTACATTTTTGTATTTTACTTTAGTTAAAATCTGCTCTCCCAGTGGCCGATGTACCCCATGGCTGTCAGGGCTTCCTCTGGCCTCTTGTGAATAATTTATCCCTCATGTAGACACTCGTATTAAGGGAACCTTGCTGTTAGAAAAGAACAACATCTCCTACTGCATATACAGTGTACAGAATGCGCTGAAACAACCTTAAACGACACAGTATGCTGCTGCTGGGGTGTATATAGCAATTGGTAATGGGCATCGTTAGACATACCTAAATGTACACTTCCTAATATGTGCAGTGTATGAGGTGTGTAAGAGCGTAAACATTATAGGCATTTAAATAGAGGCCGCAGGGTTTATAAGCCTGTGAGAGGCCCTATGGTGTCAGGTCACTGGCGGTTATGGTGTAGATGAGCAGACAGACATGTTATCTAGAGAAATAATACAGGATTGCTAGAGATGTGCTAGAGAGGAGGGCCAGGGCTCTGTGGTGAGGGCTGTGTGAGCAGCTTAGGGAACGTGGGCATGAGGTGCCAGATCCTTAGGCCACCAGGGCTTAAATGGGACACAGATTATCACTGGAATCCAGTGGATGCCTTTTGGAAATTTGTATTCTGCCGCACCTGTGGAAGCTGAATGAAGAGAGCAGGAAGCCGGCCGGAGAAGTGCCTTTCCAAGAGCAACACGGGCCGGAAGTGCTGTTGGTGAGAAGGCAGGGCAGTAGCGGCCACATCCAGCCTTCGGCGGACGAGCCCCTTTTGTAGGGCACAGACAAAGGGAGCGGGGAAGTGCCCCCGGTTTGTTGTCTTAACAGATCCCGTCTTCTGCCTGCTGTCGGCCGCGCTGAGCCACAGGTGTTCTCTATTCGAGCACTTGTCAGTGCCAAAGCAGCTTTTTAATGATGTATTTGTGCCGAATTGTAAGGGCGAATCGTTCTTGTGTGAACACACCCCCCATTTGCAGTTTTACCGCTGCGCAGGTGTTTTGTGGGGAAAAAAGGAGAGAGAGAAACACCGGGCAGGTTTTTGTTTAGTTTAGCTTCCCAGTCGTTCACACGCATGGTATGTCTCGATCGCCTCCGAAACAGTGATCTGGACTCGCGGGAATTTGCCAGCAGGCCCATGTGACCATATGAGACATTCTATAGCCCCACCCATTTCCCAAAGAGAGTATGTGATTGGTCAGGCTTGAGAGCACACTTTACTCATGGTCATTGGAGCAGAAGATAAGGAGAAAGCTGTGAAGGTTGATTGCTCTGCTTGACTTACTACTATGCCACCATATTTATTGTGCCTATAATATTAATATCACTCAGACACTGGAAAAGTCAAAGACGATGGGCCTCTAAAAATCACATGACAGGAACGAAAAATGAATTATTGACCCAGAAATTCAGCTGATGTAAAGACTCAAAACGTAAAAGTCTTGCATCCTGTAGGTTGCCTTGGGGTCAGGTGTCTGATATATGGCTGGTCACACTGCAGTAATGCTGCTGTGTCCTGCCGTGTTTCAGCTGGGGAGCCGTTTCGGGGGGGAGAGCGAGGCCGTGTGACGGTGGCTCCGGTTCAGGCAGACATACCCCGGGGCTGAGGACAGTCACAACTGCCATGCTTCACTAATGTAAGCAATTGACCTAATGACACTGAGAATAGGTCTGCTGTCTGGCTGAAGGGCATCTGAGTGTGTGTGTGTGTGTGTGTGTCTGTCCATCTGCCCCCCACAATGTAATAAAACCTGTTATTTCGATGTTGTGGGGGACCATTTTTCAGGTCCCCGCAAAGATCTGTGAGTGCATTCAAAAACTAAAAATGCCAAAAGTCTTGTATTTTGTTTGGTTACTTATGGTAAAGGCTGGGTAGGGGTTTTGGTTGTCATTTTTGGGATTAGGGTTTTGTCCATAGAAATGAATGGAGAGTCCCCACAAAGATATGAATACAAACGTATATGTGTGCGTGTCTGAGTGTGTGTCTGCCATTGTGTGTGAAAGTGGAGAGGATTCATGTCTTGCAGTAAGGGGGGGAGCGGGGGGCTAAATGTCAGGAACATGTTCTGTGCACCTGTGCGAATATGTGCATTTCATATTTTAAGACTAATATTTATTTACCTCTCACAATAATAGGTAGTCAAGCATTCGTAGAATATTCATAAGCAGCATGTAAGTATACCTTAATATCCAAACATACCTTATCACTTTTATTATACATTAATAACATACATTATGTTTGTTATTATCATATAATTTTGTTTTAAATGTATGTCAAAGCTGTTCAGTTAGGATGTTAAGGTATACTTACATGCTGCTTATGAATGTTCTATGAATACATAATGAAGGTGCAGTGAATGTTCTATGAATACATTATGAAGGTGCAGTGAATGTTCTATGAATCCATTATGAAGGTGCAGTGAATGTTCTATGAATCCATTATGAAGGTGCAGTGAATGTTCTATGAATCCATTATGAAGGTGCAGTTAATGTACAGCATTACCCAGTAATGGCACAGACATGTTTTTAGTTTTAAATTAAATATTGGAACGTTACTCTGCAGGTTATCTGCCATAGATACATCTCTATACTATAGTGCTCTAGAGGTTAGTAGGATCACAGCTGTCTGTTAATAAGCACCTCAAGGTCACAGTGGTCTGTTAGTGGGACAGTGAGATTACAGTAGTTTCCTAATGGAACTTTGGAATCATAGTGGTCTGTTAGTGGCACGATGAAACCATATTTGTCTGTTAATAAGTACCTTAAGGTTATAGTGGTTTGTTGGTGGGACACTGAGACCTTGCTGGTCAGTGTCAGGAATTAAAAATCCTTTGAAGTTCGTCATGATTGGCCTTTGGAGACTTTGGAGGCATGTCAGGAATACCCATCAGCCCCTTCTATCACCCTATATACCGGGGAAGCCCCTCAGCAAGCGTGCAAATTTGTAGGTGGCTATGCGATTGCCCACTAATGCTAGGTTATGCTCTGCGTTTGGTAGATGCAAATAAATGGTTTAGACTATTTGGGGCTTCCAGGACCAGCCAAGGAATCTATAAATCACACATTGTTGTGACTGATTTCTGCATCTGACTTTGGATTGCTCAATCAGTGCCCACTTTCCACAGAACGTCATCCTCTTGCCAGTGTTTAGAGAGTGCATGTATTTTTGGCAGCTGAGAATGTGCTTGCCATGGCTCAGGAGAAGCAGTCGGAGAATCTCCAAGGTTGGACCAAAAGCCTGGGGCAGCCAAAGTTAGCATGAGCATGAGCAGCATTCCAGATCCCAAGCCCCAACTGACACATACATCATGCAAAGTGGAAGAAGCAACAATAAAGAATGATATATAACTAATAATCAAGAAAATCTTATGTCGTCTTGGTCCTTCAGTTATCCGTATGCATTTAGGAAGGTAGCTGAGCAGTCAGGAAGCAGTTACATTAGCAAAGAATTTTCTTAAATCAACTTGAGCGTTTTCTGCTCATTTTGCGTAGATTTTATTGCCCATTGTTTCTACTTTGGTTCTTTGTTGTGTTTAATCATCTAGCGGAGCTTAGAATGCCAGGGAATGAGACCAGAAAGCTTCTCTAGATCCAAAAGACAGCTCATTGGTTCTCATTTGGTACTGGAACGCTGCAGCCGCTGTGCCGTGGAGCAGATTCAAGGCTGGAGCTTTAATCCTTGAGCAGAGGGAGTGGGTGACATGTAATATAGGGAAGGGGAGCCTCCCAGACATTCTTTGGTCATCTGACCTTGGCTCTGGTTTTGATGCCTCTTCAACACTTCTCGCTTTCAAGGCAGTTAAGAGCATTAGCAGGGTGAAGGGAGAGCGTCTTGTTCCTCCTTCATCTGACATATCATGCTGACCACGTTCACCCGCGGCGCTGATACCTCATTTAAGTTTCTGATGACCTGGCCCTTTGATTTTCTAGAGCGCCTTGATTCTGATTGTGTGGAAGTCACTACCACTCCCTCAAGTAAAATAAGACTCATTTTGAGATAAAAATTTATTCTTTGGCCCAAGCTTTTTAATCTCCCTAAGGACAGGATGTAGAGGAGTGAAGGTGGGTTGGAAAAGGAATTTGTGACCTGATGGCTGTTTTATGCTAGAAGTGAAAACTGTAGAAATAGGTGAGCACATAGAGATCGTTGGAGACTTGCATAGATCTATCAATCAGTAAGGGAAGTTAAAACAAGTTCTTTTATAACAATCCAGGAATGAGTTTAGTTGTGTTGAAACTGTAGCACAGTTACAGGCAGGTCAGATTTCCTTTCTTACAGGCTTTCCTACCTCTTCAGCCAGATCTGTTAGAGTCAGTCATCTCCATCTCTTTGTGTTGGAGTGTCCTCAGCTGGGTTTCTAAGAGAGCAGTTTCCATGGACGGAGCTTCCAGGAGGTTGACGTTCACTCTGATCTGTGCTCATGCCCCATCGTGCTCACTGTGGCCCCCTTAAGGGCCCCGAAAATGCTGGCACCAAAATACTGTAGCTAAGCCCTACTTAAGAGTTCATAATCAAAAGCATTCCATTGCTCTTAAGTGCCCTTTGTGGCCAGAAATGTGCCAGTACAAATGTTGTGCATCAAGCTATTTTAATACTGAAAGGTCGTGATCTGATTGGAGTTTGGTAACAGATTTCGTCCCCGGGTAAGGAACTGGTCTTTGGATATATGCACAGAGCCAAGAAACACTCAGGAAATGGAAGCAGTTTGACCTCACTGGCAGCATTAGGCATGCGGGGTGGTGGTCACAGCAAGGGGGAAAGTGTGGGGAGGAATGTTACTCGAGGTCTGGGCTGGAATCTGGGCGCTTTATGAGGTTCCCCCCTTGGTGGTAGACATTCCAGACCTGTATGTTTGCTGCCCTGAGGGTGACTCTCTTAAAGGCAGAGCAAAAGGCTACGTAGAGCATGGCTCCTGCTGCCCACAGAAACACACTGCTAGACATGGAAAGCTGCTTAGAAAAAGCTCGTACATTTTTGTCAGTGTACAATTCACCCTGTACAATATATGGATCAATCCACCGAATGTACATATTAATATTATTGAGCAAGATGGAAATTTTGTGATTGTGCATGTTAAATAGAAAAGTAATTGTGGTTATTAGGAATGAGGCCTGCAGAGGTGATTGAATGTCTACCCATTGGTTATGGGCCAGGTTACTTCCTGGACATATTCCATGGAATTACATGCTGTCCTTCCCTTAAAATGAGCACTGGTGCTGTCTACGTTGGGTTTCAATTATCTAGACGTTTCCTTCACTTCGACCATCCGAAGACACAAGTTTTCCATAAACTAGCAATTCTCAAGCACCTGTAAAAGCGGCCCACAGAAGAGCAAAAGCTCACGATGATGCACTAGCATTCTGTCACAGATGTTCCCTGCCTTACGACCCAAGCTTCGTAGGCTCTGTCGTCATGCAGCTTGCTTTCTGCATTAGCTAGGAAAATCCATAGAACAACAAGTGGCCCTGTTTCACGGCACAGTCCTAAATTATCCTGTGTGTCTATGGGGAATATTTGAGGCTGTTATTGGATTTAAGGTTCAGAGTGCCTGGTAGACTTTGAGATAACACATTGTGGGAGTGGGAACAGCCAGGATTCAGAATTTTTAGCAGCTACAGAAGGTAATACATTTAAGTTTAATGGCTAAAACACATTTAACGTTAATGTTTCCTGTGGCTACTGGTTTCTCCTGCACACACATTGACAAATATTTAACAAACCTCCTAAGAAAACACTTCTGGTAACCTGAAAAAACACAAAGAAAGCAGCTAACAGGAACCTGAAAATCCACAGGATACCTTGTTCATCAAGCTTTTGCACTTGGTAAAATAAACATTTTTACGTTTTCTTAGATGTGAGTTTCGTATATTTTTTTTGCGAAAATGTGGGCGACTTATTACATTTTCATTGCACCATGGATTCACCAGAAACAAAGAATTAGGAACCATATGGAGGATATTCTCATCTTAAACAGATTAAATATGGAAACAAACATTTGTTTAAACTGAATGCACTGATGGACATATGGAATATTTGTGTTGGGTGACTGTTTTTTCTGAATAGGCATTCAGAAATAAATGAAAAAGAACAGGGTGAATAATCTACCAGTATTCTGTTTAGTTTTCTGTTTCTGTTCATGTACTGTGATTTCTTGTGGACACATAGGATATTGTCTGGTCATAAACAATATTAATATTCCCTTTGAAGGAAGCTGTCTCATTCTACCATCTGTTGACTTTGTCCTTTGTGTGCAAAGATAAAAAAATGAAACAAAACTATAAAGTATATTATGAAAGGTCTATGTTTTGATCCCCTGGCTCGAGAACTCAAGCATGTTTCAAACCTGAACTACTGTCAGCTGCTTGGTCCCTAACTGAGCTGCGGTGAGCCCAAGGGTCTTTCCAGAAATGGGCCCGCGGAAGGATTTGAGGGAGAGAAAGAGAGTGCCGTAAATCACCAGCAGGAGCCTGTCTGCTCTTACTTGCAGCCTGAGATTTCAATCTGTGCGAAGGTCTGGCACGAAGCTTAGACTGGCTCTCCCACGAGAGGGCCGACATATGTGGAGAGTGGCTCCAGCAAATTCCTGCTTGTGACTAATTTGTTTTTCACACCTTCGCTCTACAGTAGGTGATACGCTGGGCAGGAACTGCAGGCCAGCAGCCCGTTCACTGGAGAATGACAAAAGCTTGAGCACACGACTGCATGCTGGGATATGACTTTGTTCCACTTGTAATTGCCATTTCGTTTATCTGGTTTCCACTTGTTATGAAAAAATATAGACTCTTTAAATCCTGTTAACTTTAACTTATAAGTGGTGGAAATTTCATCGACAGACTATCTCAGCTGAAGATTCCCCAGTGGCCAGTCACGTTTTAATGTTTGTACCAGCACCTATAGAAAAAAACTGGGCCTAACTGGGCCATATTGGTTAGCAGTATCTGTGATCTCACTTTTGATGCCATGTAGCGTACTGATGCAAAACTTTATTTATTTCCGATATATATCATTAACACTCGGCCCTGTTTGTTTTATGCAAACCTACTCAACGACCTACCCAATATCTATGAGACTAGAGTGTATTAAACCTGAAATTACCCCTTTAATAACAGCAGCATGCTTTTAGCACATTGGTCTAATGCAGAGAGGAATATTTACAAGCTCTGCCCTTTTCAGCCCTGGAAGAGCCATCGACAAGGCAAAACAAGGCAGAGGCCATGAAATGGTTCAGCTGCAGTCGAGCCGGAGAGACGTGGCTGACTGACAAGCGCCGCGGTTGCACTTTCCCCGCAGACATAAACAATGACACGTATAATTTCCTGCCTGAGCTGGAATGGCACGGCCCCGTCTGCTGGGGCAGCCGAGAAGCTCGCGGCGGCCCGGGGGTGACTGCCTGGGGGCGGCGGCCCGGGGGCGGCCTGGGAGATCCTTCCGGCAGGGCAGGCCAACCCCGTGCTGTGAGCGGTGCAGGGGCATATGGCCGAAATGAGACAGTGACGACTTCCACTAGCCGCCTCCTGGTTAAATGGCACTGTGTGACTCCAGTTATCGAATAAGAAACCTTCTAGAACATTCTGCCACATTTCACAGGCTTACTGCGTTTTTCTGCCTCTCTCTAGTACAGTACAAAGCATTTATCAGGCATCGTCGGCTATGATGCAGTTATTTATTCTTGAGTTTGAGGTAAATATTATACACACTTGTCAAAACAGTAATTCAAAAAAAAAAAATAAAGATGTTGTCTTAATGGTTGATGGAGAATTTGCTCAGTGCTTTTGTTAAATGGCATAAACAGGATCTACAAAAATTTTGTTCAATTTAGAATGGAAAATCTTGGTAAAGCATGTATTATATAACCAGTGCAGGATTCTTATAAAGCCTTTCAAGAAGAATTGTTGAGCTCCACAAATAGTGGGAATACAGAGCTTATTTCTAAGGTTGAACTGAACACGATAAATATTGTAACATGAGAGCATGACTGAAAGAACACAAGTACTTTATTTAGAGTGAAAGAATCACTTTTGGGCTTTGTACTTGAAGATCTGAAAGTTTTTGTGAATAAATACATTGTACGTTATCTTCTTTTCCAAATACATGGTCTGGGCCATTTGACCTTCCTGTGGAATTTCCTTTAGCTAATTGTATTTAACATGTTAATAAAATTCTCTTTGAAGTGTATTAGTGAAGAAGTCTTCAAGGTTCGGGAATAGTGTGGGGTGTGTTGGCCATATGTTCACTAAAAACATTGCAGCTCTCTGGCCCAAAAAGTTCTGGCCTTGAAATACCGTACTGTATGTGTACATAATTGCTAAGAAACTGCCACTGTTCTGACAATTTTGACATATTGAAGCTATTCATCAAGGTGGAAGAAGTACATCATTAGAGTGAATTGTGTTGCTTTGTCATTTTCACCCTTATATTCACTCCTGTCCCCTTTCCTGAGTCATTCTGTCTCCTCTTGTTCTCCCTATTTCCTTCACTATCTCCTGTTTCATTCTTTTCTGGCATTTTACTTCCTGCTCACTACTGTTCCCACTCCATGCTGCACAATATGCATAGAGTCATAATTGCAATACGCACAACATTAAAACATGACGTCCTAGCTGGGAATAGAACCCCTAGTCTCATGCGTTCCATTTACCAACTGCTGTAATATTAACTTAGCTTCCTCCCACATGCTAGGGTAGTAGAGGCATGTTGAGATAAGCCAGTATGAACGTTTCTAATTAACAGCAAAGAGCCTTGCTTCATGGTGGCTGGCTTCTCCCTTTTGATCTTATATGTAGTGTAAAACTAGGGAAAGTAATTATATTCTACGTTGTTTTGCATTTTCTGGATGAGGTGCTGCCCCAATTATTTCAATCTGGTTTCAGCATCTCTGGGGAATTGAACATTAGGTTCATTAATTGAATATTTTCTCCCTAATCAGAGGCCAACTGAGTTGAACTGTAATTCTGCCCTGCAATGCTGATCATGAGGTCAGCATCACCTACCACACTGAAATTTTCAATCAGCACCGAATCTCAAAACACATCTAGTCTCCAGGCCCTTGTCTTCCAAGAGGACCTCATGTCTACATGTCTACATAAACCATTCCATTTTGTAGACTAATACTGACCACACAGGCAGACTGAAGGTAATGGCTTCTCAGTAATATTTAAAATGCCTAAAAAAAATGAATAGAACCTTCTTCCAAAGGAATAATAAAAAGGTATATCTAAACTCAACATAAAAGTCATATAGATACATAAATCCCATGACATAGATGCTGCAGAAGAATAAACTTTAAGAGCTAAACACCACTAACTTTTGCCTTACACTTTGAGATTTAATGTTCTCCACTAGAAAAGTACCCTGCCTTTCCTTGAATTGGGGTATGTTCTGGTGTCTCTTGGGCTGGCCAGCTCCACACCCCTTTATGAGGGGGGAGGGGTGGGGGTGGGGAAGAGGGCGGTCTAATGAGAACTCATTAAACCAGGGGCATGGCAAAGAGGGCCTGGAATTATAAGGATCCAGATGGTCTGCATCATCGAGACTCAAGAGGAATAATTACTGCTGCTTTTTTCCTGGCTCATGGAGATCTTTGTCCAACAGGAACTGCTTGCAGAACTACTATCCATCTCAAAGGTTGACTAGTCTGCTGGGCTGGGCCATGGCTGCCTGATCTCAAATATACTCCCATCAGTGATTTTCATATACCCATTGTTCTATAATACCTGATAGAGATGACCTGTTTGTACAATTCACTATGTTGCATGGAGGAATTCCAGAACTCTGGAAGAGGACTTTCACAAAAAACGTCCCAAACTGGGATTCAAAACTCAGCTTGAGTACTTCATGCAGTCAGAATGTCCTTACGTACTTATGTCTGCTCCTACTATGTACTCCATAGCCCCCCCTAATGGTTTTGTAGGATGTATATATATTTATTTTTATATGGGATCTCATTAACCTGAGCAACACTGGACTGACCAGATTAACAACCAGTGGAACTAGTCTTTCGCTCTCAAAGCTGTTAGTGCTTCAGATCAGTGTTTCCCAGTCCAGTCCTTGGGGATCCACAGACAGTCCATGTTTATGCTCCCTCCCAGCTCCCAGTAAAAATGTCTGATGGGCAGCTTGGAGGGAGCAAAAACATGGACTGGCTGTATGTTCCCAAGGACTGGACTGGAAAACGCTGCTTTAGATCTGCACTGCGTGAGTTTGTAAAAGCTGCTCCTGATTCTTCCCAAGGTCCTCCCCGCGTGTCGGAGCAGGTGGCCCACCGGCAGACGGTGAGGATCGGCCGCACCATGAAGCTGCCGTGCCCTGTGGAAGGGGACCCCCCTCCCCTCATAATGTGGACAAAAGATGGCCGCAACATCCACAGTGGCTGGACGCGCTTCCGTGTGCTGCGCCAGGGCCTGAAGATCAAAGAGGTGGAGGCCGAGGATGCGGGGACCTTCGTCTGTAAGGCCACCAACGGCTTTGGCAGCGTCAACATCAACTACACGCTCATCGTCATTGGTGAGTCCCCCCCTTTGCTGGGGGGCAGGGCCGCCTTTCTGGTTTTCCATGGCTGAGCATGGAGTTCCTTTCAATAACATGGCATTGATGTAGCAGTGCTGGTCCTGTTCTCCTCTGAGCTGGAGTAGGTCTTCCTGCACATGTGCAAGTCAAAGCCTAATAACAGCTTAGGCCGCAAACAGAGCCAAAGCAAATGGCTTTGTTTAGTCTGGCCCTTAAGTGCACTTCTCAGGTGTTTGTAACTTTTACTGTGGTACCCTTTCTGCCATCCATTCACAGGTAGACCAATTTTGATTTCTACACATGCTAAGTTTAACCCGTGATTATGAACAAAATCGGTACAACTTTATAATAAAACTCCCTTTTGCCACTTATAAATGGTAGTGACACATTAATAAAACCTTGTTGGTAAGCTTGTTGGTAATAAAAGCTTGTTTGTAAACAAGTCATCATTATGCATTATAGATACCTTCATAATTCATTATAATGCATTCATAAAGTACTATAAACACAGCTATAAGTATTTATAAAAAGGCATAACACGTTATAACCATGTTTATTTTGCATTATGAATACTCTATGAAGCTCTTATCTATAATGCACAATAGATACCTTTATCTGCATTGTAACACTGCATTATAATGGTTGGTATAAGAATTAAGGATGCTTTGTACTGCATTATGAAGGTACACTATATTGCCAAAAGTGTTGGGACACCTTCCTTTACACACACGTAAACTTTAATGACATCCCATTCTTAATACATAGGTTTTAATATGGAGTCGGCTCACCCTTTGCAGCTACAACAGCTTCAACTCTTCTGGGAAGGCTGTCCACAAAGTTTAGGAGTGTGTTTATGGGAATTTTTGAAAATTGTTCCAGGAGAGTATTTGTGAGGTCAGGCACTGATGTTGGATGAGAAGGCCTGGCTCACAGTCTCCACTCTCATCCCAAAGGTGTTCTATTGGGTTGAGGTCAGGGCTCTGTGCAGGCCAGTCAAGTTCCTCCACACCAGACTCACTCATCCATGTCCTTATGGACCTTGCTTTGTGTGCTGGTGTGCAGTCATGTTGGAACAGGAAGGGGCCATCCCCAAACCGTTCCCAACCATTCCCAAAGTCGGGAGCATGAAATTGTCTAAAATGGCTTTGAATGCTGCAGTAACTACAGTTTTTAAATCTGAGTAAAGAGTCCTATATATTTGCTGTAGAGACAGATGGACATTGGGGAATCTTTGCCACTGTGCATGTTCTAGGATCACACACTACTCCAGCATTTGCAACAGTGCTGTTATGTAGTAATGTTTTGTATGTTCTGGAAAAGTTACACAAGCTCCATCTTTCTGATATGGTAATATTTGTATGCTGTCATCTGCCACACGCTCTTCATTTAGATCTTTGTACTGTTTCACCTTCCATGACCAGTTTTTTGGAGGTTCCTTCATTAGTCAGAACCATTCCATCCATTTTGACTTTTCATTTGAGGTTAACTCATGAGAGAATTGGAGAAAAGAGCAGGATGATTCAGTGTAGCTGCAATCAAAGTAGGAGCTTTTATGGTCACGCTGGGCCGGCTGTCTCAGTTCTGGGTTACGAAGCAAAAGAATGACTAATGGCAGGAGCTGAAGCTGGGGTGAGGAGCAGAGTCTTTAGGGGATCTCCTCATCCTTTAATCTTCCATCGGTGCTTCCAAGGTCAACAACCACCAGGCATTCAGTTTCATCCTTTATGATCCGGTGGCAACCTGGGCCAAGGTGACGGACATCCGCCAAGGATGAGATACTGCCATGCTCTAATAAGACATTGCTGTGTTTATTTTGGGCTGCTTGTGGGGTTCTCCATAGAACACTGGGATCAGGATGTATCAGCATGAAGCTCAAATCCATAACTGGACATGGTTCCACTGGAAATCCAGCTGTGTAAATACGCCTTGGAAAGCATGTGAATTCAAATTATTTGTAGCTTAGCTTGGATATCAGAGCCGGCATCCCTATTGCATCACAGAGATGCCCTCAAAACATTACTGCGAAACAGAGAACCGACGTGAACAGAGAATAGGCTTCTCAAGATGGATTGGTAATAATATTGAGGTTATTGGTGCATTTTAAATAACCTGTCATGCGGCGGCGTGTCTCACGATAGTCTTTACGGTGCCGTGCTTGTACACTAAGGGAGAGGGGGACAGGGAAACTGCCCTAGCGCTGGCGGGAGTTCCTGATTGTCTCATTTACCATGGTTCTCCAGGGTCTGGAATGGCCTGAGGCCACCTAGGATGGAGCACCAGTCCTTCGGTTCTGTAATTTGAGCAGTATGCGTAGTAATCGCTGCAGAACAGAGTAACTCATTAAGAGGAAAAAAAAATGCATCAGTTCCTGCATCAGTAAAATTGAATCCGGAGGCCGTTTAAATATTACAGATGGATTAGCCTGGATAAATGTAAAAATATTCACTAAGGATCTTATCTCCTGCAGAATTACTTCAAGCTTCAGCCTTTGCATTCCGAGGTGCCTTTCTACGTGGCACAGTTGTACTGATCCGTTGTTTTTACTTTATATTAGCTTTGAAAGACCTGGTCATTCTCACCCACAGACCTGCCGTTGACTGGACGTTTCTTGTATATTGCACCAGTCTCTATAAGGTTCCAGGAGGGTGCAGCTTCAGGCTCCCCCATGACTGTAGTGCATGAATGGTTAGACTGGTGTATGATCAGTAAAAAAAATGGAAAGACACTCTTCATAGAGGTAACATAAGAATGAAGAATTTTCCGTGCAATTTAACAAATTTAAATGAGCAGGATCGATTCGTAACTTTCTTCGTAAGTGGACCTGTGTGCTTCATTTTAGTCATTTCCCGCAAGTCTGAAAGTGAACTGGCGCAGTTGTCAGGCCAGTTGCAGCTCTCACTCTCCTCAAATGGGTAAACGTGAGCCAGGACGTTTCTGCGAGTACGGGAGAGAAGCCTTTGGGGACACGGCGGGGTCACTCCGGAGCCAGTCTGGGGACGGACGGAGTGAATCTGTCATCTCTTCAGCTAAGTGGGAAACCCGGATGAACCGTGAGCAGCCACACAGCGCCGGCTTGTTTGAATCGTGGCGCATTCAAAGTGATATGTTTAATAGGACTTCTCAAAATCCAGTTACTAACAACAAAGGGTAAAATCAACAGTAGCACTGGGAACTCTGCTTGGTTTGGAATCGCGCCAGACTGCCTATTAGGGTTCAATTCATCTTTTGTCAACAAAGGGTGGTTTCAGTCTGGTTCCAAAGAGCAGTCTGGTTACCATATTGACGTAAGACTGGCGACGAGGAAGCAAGGTGGGGTGCCCCGTAACGCTGAGGCCAAGCCCAGGCCAGCGTCCAAGCCCGGCAGAGGGTAAGGGGAGTCCCTGTGTGGAACGCTGCTGTGCCAAACACAGATTAGCTTGGCTAAGTTGATGTCTTTCACCTCGCTCCCAGATACTGCTGTCAGCTCTGATGGCGAGGACAAAGCGGCGTAACTGAGGCGCGGAGAGGCCGGCCCTGCCATGAATGGACACTTTGTGTAACACCACTGGTCTCTTTCAGCTCTGGCCGGGCTCTGGTATTCAGGGTCTGGAGGCCTGTGACGGCTTTCATGATTTGTTGCCATTTCCACAGTTTTTACCGACTGTAGTGAGGGAAACATCATTTATTGGAAGTCAAGTCTGAATTCGAGTCAGAAGAAGGTTACAGTCTGCAAGCCAATGTGAAATTTCCACAGGTGCGATTATCTAAATTCCAGTGTCAATACCAGATTTAACAATAATTATTATATCAAATAGCTGAATATTTTCATGAACTTTTTTTTTCTTTGAGGGTAGAAATAAGTTTTTCTGTAGCAGAGTGTGTAAAAATTTACCGAAGGTGGGTTTAATTTTTTTTTAGTCTGGAAATTGACATGAAATTCCAAAGGCTGTTTCTGTACTTAGCTAACTTAGTAATGAATCCTGTAAATGTTTCACCGTCAGTCTGATGGAATTCCCAAAGAGCTGCTTCATCTCTGCTCCTCCAGCAGTTCCATTGCTTGACTGAGGAAGAACAGGTTGAAGTTAGGGGACGATCCCAGTACACAGGATAGTATAAGGAAAGCATGATTAGCTCAAAAAGGGGGGAGAAGCCATCTCATGATTAAGGAGGCATTTGCCATCTTCTGTGATTTACCTCCAGTCCACATAAACCCAGAGTCACCTGATTATCCTGAGCCTTGGAGCCAGGTAACTGTAGGCCTGAACCTTTCCTACCAGCAGCTGCTGCATGTCTGGGGCTATAAGGGGGCTGCAGCACCAGCATGACCTTCTGGGGGAGCCAGGTCTGGGTTGCTGCTAGATATATTTACTGTGGTATTTGTTATACTGTAGTACTGAGCCTCTTAAGGCAAGCGGTACAGGCCACTGGCATATGCTTGTTAAGGGAAGCATTTCAGAATGCCAAGCCAGATACTGGGCCTCAGATTCTACACATTGTAAAAAAATGTGATTTTTCTATCTGGCAAGTCCCAAGCAAAGGGATTAATGTCATTTTTTTTGTGAATTTCCTTCTGGCCCAGTAATATTTTGATATGTCCATATGTGGTTCATATAGTGAGAGGTACATAGCGGGTAGAGTCAGACGTGTCAGTTCTGTACAGGGGAAACGTTGACACCTTTTCCCCATTAAAGGCACCCCACACCCGCCATTGCTCCATCTCAGCCCACAGTTAGTTTGGGTAAATATTTTCGCAGTTTCACTTTTCCTCTCTATTATATCTGAGCAAACAAAAGGTCTACTGTGATGTGAGCGATGCCACAGAAGCGGGTCTGATGTGACAACACCTGGTCACAATTTGGGGGAAATGAAAAAGATTTCTCGGCCTTTTTCCCACCATCACATGTAGAGATGGGGAGTAAGAACTTAAAAATGTCTAATGGAGTCAAAAATGGCCTGCTTTTGGACTAACGGTTTAGTGCTGGTCTTCAGTCAGTCTGTGTTTCATCTATGTTTGAATTTTACATACATCCAGTAATGTTTTTCAGTAAACACTCCATCTGATCATAACACTGAAGCTCCATACAACTTGCTCTCTCTATTTTACATGCAGATGCTGCCCCTAGACATTTGCATTCTGGCTGCCAAGTTGCGGTGGCAATATAAACAGCCAGTCAGTGGATCTCACTGCTCAGTCTTGAGTGTGTATAAGATAAAGTCTTTACCTGGTCACGCGGATAGGCAGCACAGAGCTTTACCTGGTCACGTGGATAGGCAGCACAGAGCTTTGCCTGGCCACGTGGATAGGCAGCACAGAGCTTTGCCTGGTCACGTGGATAGGCAGCACAGAGCTTTGCCTGGCCACGTGGATAGGCAGCACAGAGCTTTGCCTGGTCACGTGGATAGGCAGCACAGAGCTTTGCCTGGCCACGTGGATAGGCAGCACAGAGCTTTGCCTGGCCACGTGGATAGGCAGCACAGAGCTTTGCCTGGCCACGTGGATAGGCAGCACAGAGCTTTGCCTGGTCACGCGGATAGGCAGCACAGAGCTTTGCCTGGCCACGTGGATAGGCAGCACAGAGCTTTGCCTGGTCACGTGGATAGGCAGCACAGAGCTTTGCCTGGTCACGTGGATAGGCAGCACAGAGCTTTGCCTGGCCACGTGGATAGGCAGCACAGAGCTTTGCCTGGTCACGTGGATAGGCAGCACAGAGCTTTACCTGGCCATGTGGATAGGCAGCACAGAGCTTTACCTGGCCATGTGGATAGGCAGCACAGAGCTTTGCCTGGTCACGTGGATAGGCAGCACAGAGCTTTGCCTGGTCACGCGGATAGGCAGCACAGAGCTTTGCCTGGTTACATGGATAGGCAGCACAGAGCTTTGCCTGGCCACATGGATAGGCAGCACAGAGCTTTGCCTGGCCACGTGGATAGGCAGCACAGAGCTTTACCTGGCCACGTGGATAGGCAGCACAGAGCTTTGCTTGGTCACGTGGATAGGCAGCACAGAGCTTTGCTTGGTCATGTGGATAGGCAGCACAGAGCTTTGCTTATTCCAATGTTCCTCGTTCGTTCCTGTCCTATTCTGTGGCTACATTAGTTTGTTGGTCCTGGTTTCCCATATTTCTGTGAGTTTCAGTTTCACTTTTGTCTGAAATGCTCAGTTACCTTTTGTTCTCACCCTGCAAACGTGAGTCACCCTGCAAATCTGGGCCCATCTCTGAGCATCTCAATTTGGGGGGGCCCCTGTCTGTCAGCACCAGGTAGCCAAATACCCCATGGCCTGGGGCATGCGCTTGTTAACTAGTTAACTTGGTAACTTGGTAACTTGGTAGTGTTATTTCTCTATTCACACTTTGACTTTGGCATCTTTTTTAGGGTAATAACCTACTCAGAGATTTTTGGCCAGTCTTACCTTGCGTCTCTGTGTGTCCAAACCAGGCGTCACTGAAGCTACCTGTTCCTCATCCAAATAGAGCTTTTAAATACTGTTCTGAAGTCTGCAATCATGCACTTTTGCAGTTTAACTACAAGGAAAAGTTTGCTACTAAAGTTATTGTTGGACATAGGTCATGTTAAGTAATCCGCTTCGTGACGTATACTTAACAGATTTTTTTTCATAACTGCTCAACCTGAAATAATTTTGTCTTTAGAAGAAACTTTGTGACTTCTGCGTTTTTTTGTTTGTTTTTTTTGCCTTAGTATAGTTCGTCTGCATCTTCAAAGGGGGGCGTTGCTTTAAAAGCAGGGTACACAATGATTTTCTGCTTCTCCTGCCAATCCAGCTGCTTTCCTTACAAACTACCAGTTGCTTTTGTTTTGTCTTCTAAGAGTCATATATTTTCCGAGCCTCTTTGTCTATGATACGCTCACTGTGCCAAACAGAACAACCAATCCTGTGGGTTTCCTGTAAAACAGTAGTTAACCATTTTAATTGATACCACCGCCTTTGTATTCAAAGACACGTGCTGACGTGGTGGCAGCTGACGGACGGTGAGCGGAATATGGAGCTGCTTTGGTGGTGTGAGGACAGTTTGGCTCTGACGCGCATATGCACCCAGACAGCGGTTCGCTCATGCTGACACGTGTTTCCCAGGAAGCACTGGGGCAGTAGGGAGACAGTGAAGCAGGCAGGAGGGGGCAGCGATGGCCTCCCTGGAGCCACGTTCCCAGCAGGAGGGGGCAACCGGACGCTAATGAGCGGAGTCAGATGAAAACTCAGGAGCTGAAAAACTACCCTTGCTCTGGTGCCCCACGCCTGGTAAAGACATTACCCTCGGCCCATTAGCCACGGCTCTGGGAGAAGCCCAGTCTGCTCTCCGCTTCCTGGCCACCTCCCCCGACACGCAGCCCTTGCTGGTCTTCTCGACGCCCCCCTGAACACACCCCTGCCTCTTCTTGTTTTTTCCCCAAACCCGCCTGGACGCTGAGTTTCATTGAACCATCAAAGCCACACTATTTGCCCACTATAAAGAGAGACCTGCAGTGCTTTGTTTTCACATGTAATTACCCCAGTAGGGGGTGAAGTGTGTATGTGTCCATGTTGCTTAGCTACTGCCCTAAGGAGCTTATAGTTTTATTCAGGTTTATCCCGCTGGATATTTTACTGGAGTAATTCAGGTTAAGTAGCCTGCTTGGGCTTACTACATCAAGGTCCCTTCTGTGAACTGAATCCCCAGCCCTTTTGCCAGTTTATGTCCATAACCTGATGCCCACTGTAGTAAAATGTTTACTGTTTAATCTTGATCCCATGCAGCCTACAGCCCCGAACTGTGGACTTTATGGCGAGGCTCCAGCAATCAGCTTAGAGTCCAGTGCTTTGGCTTCCAGTGTGAAGGCCCAGTGATGATCCCAGAGCTCAGCGCTGTGGCCGCTGTTGTGTGGGTCCATCGAACAGCCCCGTGGGTCTATGCAGTGGCTGAGAGTACAGCCCCGTGGGTCTATGCAGTGGCTGAGACTACAGCCCTATGGGTCTATGCAGTGGCTGAGAGTACAGCCCTATGGGTCTATGCAGTGGCTGAGACTACAGCCCTATGGGTCTATGCAGTGGCTGAGACTACAGCCCTATGGGTCTATGCAGTGGCTGAGAGTACAGCCCTATGGGTCTATGCAGTGGCTGAGACTACAGCCCTATGGGTCTATGCAGTGGCTTAGACTACAGCCCTATGGGTCTATGCAGTGGCTGAGAGTACAGCCCTATGGGTTCCACTGTGAGGTTCCGTCAGCCAGCCTACTCCACAGCCATCCCAAAAATCTGGCGCACTTGCGCTGCGGCGCCTGCCCGATCCTCCCCGGCCGGCTGTTCGGACTCTGTCTGGAGCCCTGTCCCGACACCTGCCGGGCCTGACAGCGCAGGCCCCCTGTCCAATAGGCTGTGGGGTACCGGGTCTCTCACGCAGCCCCGCGACGCAGCCGTTTAAAGTTCCGGTGCCAGCTATTATTATATTGTCATGTTGCGATTATTCATAGCCGTCCGTGTAAACAGGGTGAGTTTGTGTCCTCTGGTTGTGGCCTGGGCTTTCCCGCTCTGCCGCAGCCCTGCCGGCACTTTGGGGGGGGGGGGCTCAACACGTGGCCACCTGTCTCCCACACTATGGGGAGAGGTCAGCACCAGGATACGAAAACAACCCACAGTTAGGCGGCTGGAGCCCCAGTCAGGGAGTTTTATTGTTAAATCTCAGGAGTCGTGACGTTGTTGACGTGGTCTGAAGTGGAGCAGACTGGATACGTAATGTAAGGTGTCGGGGTGCGAAGGAATGATTTATAGAGCGATAACCTATAGGGTCCAGCATCTGGAGCATGTAACAGACAGGCACCCCCAAAGACACAGGGGGAGGGTCCTTAAATCACACAGAAGGGATCGGAGGGAATGGAGCTGGTGTAAAAGACCTTAAAATCGGTGTAAAGGCTTTACGTCCGAAAATATGACTTTAACTTAAAGTAGTGCCCCAGAATGCTTCCTAACTTTGTCCTTCCAGTTATAATTAGTTCAGTTCATGTCTGTTTAGAAATTATTCAAATAATTTCCACCATACAAGATTAATCACTGCTAAACAGAAACAGTACAACACTGTTAAGAATTTCTTGAGGCACGACATGCTAACACGCCTACATAAATGTAACACTCTTATGTAAACACTCTTTGAGCTTCCAGCTGTCTTGACACAAACCATGTAACTGCTTCATCGTGAATATTATTGACCTAAAAAGCTGAAAGAGTTTGTTCTCTGTAGAGAGTCGCAGTAATGAATGTCATTCATTGAGAAAAAACATCCAGATCTGAAGTATCTAGCCACATTCTTCAAGATATCTCTTTGCAATCGTTAGATTTAGATTAGACTAGGTTAACTTTTTCTTTTAAGCAAACTTTTCGTATTCATTTAAAATCTCTTCAGAGATTTGAAACCTAGCCTTAGACACGGCTTAGTTGTAGTTTTATTAAATTATGAAGGCATTTAAAATGCTGCTTCTTTTAGCACCTGACTGTAAATCTGTAAATGAGGAGGTGCCCCCAGAGGACACCTGTGCACACTGATGGTTTTACCGAGCATTTTTGTAGCCAGAGTCCCCACAACACGGATCACCCATAAAAATGCCACCTTATAATTCACCGTTCTGTAATTCTTTGCAGCTCAGCTCCTCTCTTTCTTTGCCTCCTTGCTTCTCGAGTCAAATCCCTCCAGAGCCACGGTCCATTTCCTCGGCAGATAATACTTTCGCTCGAATGAGAAGACGCGACAGCTGTACGTCTGTGTTTCTAGAGCCCTGAGCTGAGCGGGATTTGGAAAGAAATGTCCGGAATCGTGGAGCAGTGTTTGAGTTGGGAGACGGGGAAGCAGTAAGGAATGCATGGCCTGGAAGCTGCAGGAGAATGTTCCTCCCAGTAGTATCTTTTTTTTTTTAACGAAGGGTTATTATAGTTGGCCCACAACCTCTTGAAATAACGTTGACGTCATGCTTTGGCCTGCTGCTGGAAGGATTGACAAAGAAGGTTTTGTGATTAGAGACGAAAGGGGCCAAATGGTATTGTGGTGGCTCCAGCAGATCTGGCTGCACCTGGCTTGTACCTGGGCCTCCTGTGGTCTTTGCTCAGCTCGGCCAGGATGGACGCTGGTGTCCCACTGGCCTGTTCCCACTGCAGCTCCCGAAGGAGCTGAAGACCAGTGAAGTTCCACAGATCGTTCCGCAAATTCCACAACGCTGCCACTATGTCCATTGTGAAGGGTAACCATGAAGTGGCCTTTCGAATGGAGGTGGAAACTGCGCTGTACCTGGGTCTCAGAGTAGATTACGGAGATGGACAACAGTGCCATAGACCTTCTCTCTCGATGAGCCTCATGTACTGGGCTCTTAAATATTAGCAAGTTGCCAGAACTTCGAGCCTTGGTGTTCAACTAGCATTTTTTCTTGAAGCGTAAGACAAATTGTTCATATTGTTTATATTAAAGTGTCTATATGCTTAACACATGGACCTTGTTCCAAAATAATTGCATGAAATGAGTTTACCCCAGAATACTGCCAGTGAATGTGAAATGTAAACACTGCAATTATAACACTGTAGATCATCCAAGTAATTTGTTCTTGTTAATTCTGAATCTTTGAAAAGGGCAAAACTCTAGCAGTGTTTGGGGCAGCAGTATTTTGAAAATGTCTGGGTTGAAATTTTAAAACATTTCAACAAGTTTATTAGAAAAGGTTTTCGTTCTAAAGGAACAGGAGCAGAGAGTGAAGTTGGTGATTACGTTGTGATGAAAGGATACATACAGATAAACAGACTGTAAAATTCTCAGATCCATCCATCAACCATTTGTCCAGTACTGGATCACAGACAGCTTCTAAAACCTACCAATAAAATGTTTGGGTTGTCTTGTGAAAGAATCATCCAGGACAGAAATGCCAAATTTCCGGGGATCCTTGTCGAGTGTTTTTGATAGCAAAGCAGCCCATGGCTGTTTCACTGCCTGCGGTGGCTGTGGTTTGGCGCAGGTGGATCCAGGCAGCCCTGCGTGCAGAGACGCAGTCGCTGGAGTCTGCGCAGCGTGACGCTGGGGCTTGCAGCCACAGCTGCACTAGTGTCAGGCCTAAGAATGCTGATCCTGTTACTCCCGAAGTCAGGCAGCGAGGGATCCCTGCAGTGTCCCATTAACTGAGTAATACCTCTCGCTGGGCTTGGAGGTGTTTATCCGTGCTTCTCGGGTTTGTTTACATAAATCAGGAGGCTCGGTATGGAGATGAAAGACTTTGAAGAGGACTTAGACCCACTAGGGTCTATGACTTCATTTCTGACATTTATGCCACGGTGTGCTGTGCGTAAATGTGCAAAGAAAATATCGCTGTTCTGTGCTCATTACCATACAATGGTGCAGGATCACTTTGGTTTAATGCGTCCTGAAATCTTTCTGTATTTTTCCTGCGTACGATCAGCTTGCTCACAAATTTTGATTTTCACAAAAAATAATGTACATTAAATGTAATGAATGTATCAATTCATCAGTCAAATCACTATATTTAATGCTTAATTTAATGGTTTTGTAATCAGAAGAACTTTTAATGTTGGGGAGTAAATAAGACAGTAATATATAAATCATCAGTAACACATCATAATAAAAAATATTTTATGGTTAATAGTAAATGGATTGCATTTATATAGCGCATTTTCTACTCCTACGAGCACTCAAATCGCTTTCCAGTTATGCCTCACAGTCACCCATCCATACCACACATTCACACCAGTGGCGAAGGCTGCCATGCAAGGAGCCAACCTGCTCACCAGGAGCAATTCGGGGTTCAGTGTCTTGCTCAAGAACACTTCCATGAAGGGTGGAGGAACCAGGGCTACAAACAGGATAACAAACATTACACTCGTATAATTGTTTATTGTATGTTACTAATGTATATTGAAGCTGTTAAAGTATGTTAGGACATTATGGTACTTACATGCTGCTCATGAATGATCTATGAATGCATTATGAAGGTTCATTGAATTTTCTATGAATGTATGATGAATGCATTATGAAGGTGCACTGAATGTTCTATGAATGCATGATGAATGCATTATGAAGGTGCACTGAATGTTCTATGAATGCATGATGAATGCATTATGAAGGTGCACTGAATGTTCTATGAATGCATGATGAATGCATTATGAAGGTGCACTGAATGTTCTATGAATGCATGATGAATGCATTATGAAGGTGCACTGAATGTTCTATGAATGCATGATGAATGCATTATGAAGGTGCACTGAATGTTCTATGAATGCATGATGAATGCATTATGAAGGTGCACTGAATGTTCTATGAATGCATGATGAATGCATTATGAAGGTGCAGTTAATGTAAAGCTTTACCAAATATCAAGTATCCTTCTAAAGTGATCCAAGGAGCATCTCAGCCCGTCATACTCTGCTCTGCTAAGATATGTGAACTTAGCCAGCTCCCTGGTACTCCGGATTCATACCCATGGGACGTCCATAATGGCGACACGATTATCCTGACGTCCCTGGGAGAAACTGAGCAGTGCAGACAAATGGAGGCCATACCCAGCCAAGTGAAACTAAGAGCCTGGCGTATGCTGCAAAGCAGGCCATATTAATGCAAATGGGGCTGGTCATCTCCAACCCCCCCTGGGTACAGTGGCGCATCAGTGTGGGCTTGTTAACCTCTGGAGGGCACAGCCGACATACATGTCGGGGATAGAGGCAGGGCGTGTTTGTTCCCTGAAAGGGAGAACCTTCCACTGAGGGGAGGGCCCGTGCTGGAGAAACAGGCACCGGGTGTCTCAAAAAATGTTCTTCCAGCCTATCCCAGCATGGACGCTGTGTCTGTCTTGAATGTAATTGGTGGCTACGCCCAACCATGGTCTGCATCTGAATGTTGGATGCATACAGGTTAAGACGGTTGTGGCTGGGGGGGGTCATTGTTAAAGCAATTCCACAATCCAATCCCTCTAACTAGGCTTTTACAATGGAGCTGAGTAGGAGGGGGGGGGGGGCTGAGGACAAGGCCTGTTTGGGGCAGAGAGAGATGGAATGCGTCAAGTCGCTTGTCTGATGTGGACCTTCCCCCACTGGCCCCCTCGGGGGGGTGGCTTTCATGTGCTAACTGGGGCATTATTGGGCTCAGCTTGGCAAATTTGTCTTTATTTGTACTCCAGTGACCCTCAATAGGACCATGTCCACAGGCCCACGGTGTGGGATTGGGGGGGGGGGGGGGGGGGGGTAGGGCTTTGTGAGTTAGGATCTTCAAGGAGGCTGGTAGCACTGGGGGAGGGGCCCATTACCGAAAAGGAGGACAGAGACCAGTAAATTGGCTGATCCCAGCATTCAGGAGAGCTGGCCGCTATGGCTCATTCAGCGAGTCCTGTAATTAAACTCTGCCCTTCACTGTGCAGATGTTCCTCAAATGCTGCTCACTGTTCTTTTCATTCCCTTATCAGTAATATAGTGCAGAAAAAGCAAGTGTTAAGCCACGATTTTGATCAGGCTTGTCTGTTTTCGGAGCCAACGCTGTTCGTGTCTGGCCAGCACGCATGACTAAGCGGACTTCTTTTTGGCTACAGTAATGCAGTGGAAGAAATCTGTTGCTACTTTATTGAAAGATAAAATAGAAAACAAAATTGGACAAACAGTATATTAAACCTGACTTTTATTGTGAGCAGTAAAAAACCTGACCATAGTAAAATGATTCTGCACCAACTTTTTCATACATTGAGAAGAGTTTTCCTGGTCGTGTTTTTACAATTCATCTGTTTGCCATGCTTTGTCATGAAGTCTATAATTTAAATAGTAATGTCTTGTGTCCTTCATATAGTGTCCGTCCACCCACCCATCCATCCATCATTCCATTTTCTGGAACTGCTTATCCTATTCAGGATTGCGGGGGTCTGGAGCCTGTCCTGGAGGCTATGGGTGCAAGTTAGAGAACAGCCCAGGATGAGGCTCCAAGCCATTGCAGGGCACACCAATACACAGAATAGGGTGTCATCACTGGCAAAAGCCTCAGTTCTTCACACTACCCATCACACCTGTCAAGGTCAGCACAGTCAATCAGCACAGCACAGGATGGCGTTTCATCCAACACAAAGGGCCCTTTCCCACCGCAGGAACTTTTTTCATGACCCAGGAACTTTTTAGGAACTCTGCAACTTCTGTCACTGTCCTACCACCCAAACTCGGCATGAGTGTAGTTCCTCATCATTTATTTAATCTCTACTCTGGGGTAGGTACTTTTTGTTTAACCAGGAACTACTGGATTGGGGCTTATAGGAATAAACTTTACTGATTCACCACAAACTCCCGTGCAACCTACATCAAAATATATGTTATTATGTCTCCATATTTCTGCCTTGGAAGATTTTATCATTTCAATTCGATGTAAAAGTCGTCTTCTTTTTTATGCTCTGACTTTAAGAACATAAGAACATAAGAACTATACAAACGAGAGGAGGCCATTCGGCCCATCGAGCTCGCTTGGGGAGAACTTAACTAATAGCTCAGAGTTGTTAAAATCTTATCTAGCTCTAGCTATCTTTGCTGTTGTTTTATTTCTAGTCATATATGTCTTTAAGCTGAAGAAACCTACATATCATGGCTAAAAATACAGAACAGTAATTAACAAACTGACTTGTATATCCTCCATTGTTTTGGGCTTTGTTTTGTCGCGTATGAAATTACTTATGAAGTGGTGCACTAATTTGGAAATTTTGACCAGTACCGATAACTGATTAACTGATATTTGGACCACCCGATTGATCCCCAATATCGGTCAGGTACTTGGCGGGGGGGGGAGGGGTCCTTTGTTTCTTCAGATTGAAGGTGGCAACCATACTTCTACGTGGTGAATAAGCCAACGAAAACCCTCGTCCGCCACTACAGAAAATGAGCACCCAATGCAATCATCTCCATTATTTTAGTAGCTGTGTCTACTGTCTGTCATTCCTCCTATTGTTGTACTCTGTATACCCATTCCTTCTACTGTCGATCTCTGTATACCCATTCCTCCTACTGTCGATCTCTGTATACCCATTCCTCCTACTGTCGATCTCTGTATACCCATTCCTACTACTGTCGATCTCTGTATACCCATTCCTACTACTGTCGATCTCTGTATACCCATTCCTCCTACTGTCGATCTCTGTATACCCATTCCTCCTATTGTCAGTCTCTCTATACCCATTCCTCCAATGGTAGGCCTCTCTGTACCCCTATCTGCTACCACAGACTGCTCTATAGCCAATCTGCAATATGCTGTAATGCCTCTGGCTGACTTAGGCATCTGGTGACCCTTCTCCCCCCTGGCTTGCCAGCACTCTTGTCTATTTATAAACTCGATTTAATGCCGGCCTCTGACCCACACAGCTCATGTGTCCTCAAATATGTGTGTTTGTTAACCTCGTGACTAGCGATTGTTCATCATGCTTGGCCACCACACTCGGGTAGCATCGTACATACCCACCATCTGACTTTCCAGAAGAGTTTTAGGGCTTAAACCTAATGCACCAACACCAGTCTACTGAATATCTCCTGTGGGAACCAAGAGTGACTGGAACTCAATAGTCAGCACTGACTTCTCACAAGCTCAGACTCCAAAGATGATTAAGGACCCCTGACGGTGTTAGTTTGTGTAACAGATGCTGTCACCTTATCCGTCAGGCGGTGATTTACTTGATGACACAGCAGCCAGTCACTTCTAATTAAACCAGGGCCCCGCCTGCATCATCACAGGGAGTTTTCAGGGCAGGAAATTGCAACAAATGTTACTCTTCCAGCTATTTTTCATGTGCTGTTCACACAAATGTTGCAGTCCAAGTCATCAAATTTATGTGAATTCTCCATTCACGTGCTGCTTACTCTTTCTAAACTTACCTCGAGACAAACATCTGGCCCCCTACAAACTTCAGCGCAGAAAAGAAATTCTCATAAAATTGGGACGTGCACGCATCTAACCGTAGGGTGTTGGATGATTTTCGGTACCAGCTTGTAACTGGTTACAGACAGGCATTACCTGCGGAGCACCCCTGACATTCCACCTCTGTGGACTGCTGTCCTTCTGGAATTTTCGCCCCTCTGATGCAGTGTTCTGTTCAAACAGGCCCCTGTTGCACATTCCCAGCTCAAGGAGATCTGTGTGCACTGCATCTGTATCCAATATGGCGCCATCAGATTATAAATTATCACCACTCAGTCGTTCATTTCCTTAAAAGGCTCACATCTCAAACAGATTTGAGTTGACAATGCTAACAATATACATACATTTCCGCAGAAGCATTTTATCATTGTATAATGAAATATTTACAGTAATTGTAATGGTTAGTAATAGTCTTGTCCTGGCTGCACTGTCACACAATGAAAATAGCAATTTCACGTCAGAAAGAAGTGTCACTAATGTGGCAATAGTAATGGGAAAATGTTAGATGGCGCGCAAATAGAATTCTCATTATAAGTATTGTAGACTGTTACTCAGCTGTGATGTTGAGAGATGGGACCATGCTGCTCGCTCTCGGGCACCTCTGACTGGAAGCCACCAATAGAATGAACACAGACGGCTTTGACGCATGTTGCTAATGGTTACTCAGACTGGCTGAAAGTGAAATAAAAGCAAAACAAACCAGATCCTGAGATGGTGAGGCCCAGGTCTGGCCTGGAATTACATTATGCGCTTGGCTGTCCATGAAAGGATGGGAAGAGGAGTCACTGGGATGCTCCAAGGATGCTCTGTCACGGTTACGCTCCCTTTCACGCCCTGAACGGAGGAGGGGTAATGGGAAGAATGAGGAGGGACAGACGAGGAGCCAGGAGGAATCCATTCTGTAGGGCAGTTTACATGCTTGTCAGGGCCACTGCAGGATTCCGCTGCTGGAGCTCGTGACGTTCCAGCGGGACCCGCTTTAGAAAGACAGTCAAAAACAACTCATTGAGGTAGCAGCAAAGGAAGAAATCATCATGAATATCTGCGGGCCTCCAGTCACGCAGGACTTTGCCGGAATCAAATCCGTTTTCACAAAAGTTTGACTGAAAGACCAACAACTCAACAGTGTTTTTTGGATGTGATGTACATATCAGTCATCGCCTTGATTTAAATTTGGCAGTTCCTTTATGTATTAATGGTTCATAACATATTTAAATCCTGATTTTTACTCATAATTGCTAGTAATGTTTCTTCTAATTCTAGAAGTATAATGTTTTCTTGGTCTACCCACAACATCTGATCAATCTCGCCACTTAATCTGTGAGCCGTCAAGTATTGGTGCACATAGGGAGTTTTATGGAAATAAAATGATATCGTTTTACCTCTGTGATGGGCACAGAGTCACACTGCATTTAAGTAAGCGTGGTCCCACCTGCATGTATGTACATGAATGTAGCCAAACACTGTTCAAAGCTAATAGCTGAAATTATTATCATTGTCAGTATTTACATTTGAAATGTCATTCTAAAACAGAGTAATAGCTTGATTCAAAGCATGGCCGTTTCTCGCTAAGCGGCAGACAGCACTGTGTTAGTGAGTCCGGCGTGTGCTATAGGAAGCCGGCCAGCTGTGATTTATTGTCTGCGTGGACGCTATGCCTGTAGATTTATACCCTGCCTCAAACCCAACTGCCAACACATCTGCCCGAACAAACCTGTTTGTTATTACGAACAAAAGTGTAACATAAAGTTGTGTGATTCTCATTGCGTGTTTGAATTACATCTACACAAAACATGTCATCGCCTTTTGGACATAAAAAATAAATCTTTGTTAACAAGTTATCTATCAAAAAAATCCTTATTATTTCCACCCTGGGTGGCACCTCACCTGTGGGAATTAAGGGTCAGTGCATAATCCAAGGAACTATCAAGAAAACCTCCAGTGTGTCATTGTATCACTTGTGTTTTTGGCCTCCAGACCACTGATGCTCTGTGCTGTAAATGACACTCTGTTCTATCCACAAGAATTCTGGTATAATATTTGGTAAATTACAGTGAAGGGTCATCCATGTGTTTTCTTGGTGTAAGACATCAATAAAGCAAAAATGATCAATGAAAAAAAGAACTTATCTGATCGGGGTGATAAAGTCTGAGTGGTACTTTAGCATGTGCTCTACCAGCTTTCACACGCTACCACTGGCATTGTTGAAATCTGTGAAACAAAGAAATACATCCCAATAACACATGCGTTTTATTGTGTAATGTTTTCAATCACCTTAGGATTCAAGGAGTTTTATTGTCATATGGGCACATTACAGTGTACAGAGTACAATGAAATTCTTAAAAGAATGCCTTCCTCAAAGATTAGGCGATTAACAAAGCAGTGCAACATTAATAATTAACATTAAATAAACAACGGACAATGGACAACTAACAATGAATAATGTGTACTACTGACAAAGTGACCATGAGTGACCACTTCATTTTTTTTAACTTTCAGATAATTAAGGGAGACACTGAGAATAAAGTCAAAGGAGACGCTGAAATCACATTATTATGGGGACTGAGCTGGTAGAGCGCACACTAAAGTGGCACGTCATCACAAGACTTAATGATAGGAAGAACAGTTTTAATCATTCCGCCCCTCAAACTTAATTCACCTCCATGTTATGAAGAGGAAAACAGCCGCACTCTATATGAGAGCTGAGTCTGCTTTTATTATCTCAGATCCAGGCTGTTTTCGACGTCAAAATGCCTTATTATGAACTTGTCGATTACTGTGTGTTTTTAGCCATCTGGTAGCTGATTGTCCAGCTTATGGAATTTTTGGGGCTGAAGAATATCAGCAGTCTGACGTTTAGACACTGAGAGCCAACGCCTTGCCCTCCCCCCACCCGGCTGTGGTACCTCTCCTCCAAGGTGATCACTCTTACTCTTCTGAAGCTTTCGCCGTCTGCTCTCTGCCAGACCATTCCAGAGGCAGCTCTGAATGCTGAGAAGGTGCTGCGTGATTTTTACTGGGAGCACAAACAAAGAAAATGCCTAGAATTCATTTTTAAAAGTTTGCCCTTTTGGTTATGTTTAGGTAATAGTGAAATTGCCTGGCATGGCCTTATACACCATGCTGCCTTGGATAGAGTCCAGCCCCCCCCCACCCTACCCACACCCAATTCTGACCAGATTAAGTGGTTAGAAGATAAATGGATAGAAAACCGTCTTGCAGATTTTGCTCAGCAAATTAACAGAGGTGCCAAATGATGTTTAAAGATGCAAAGCTGAGGTTTTCGCTGCCATTTCCTGAGGGTTTTTTGTAGCCAAGATGAACCTGCTTATTCCATTACTGGTTGTCATGTGGCCCGATGGCAGTGAAGGTTCCAGCACTTAGCCTGCATTCAGTATTGTCACAGCAGATGTGGCCTGGCCGCCTATGACGTGCTCGTAAAGCAAACCGCACGGCACCTGCTTACGTCAGTGACGCCTCCAGCCGGAGACATAAAGCAGCCCTCGCCCAGATGGAGCCCACTGAGGGGACACCTAGCACTGACTTTCACTGGAAGCAGCCCTCGCCCAGATGGAGCCCACTGAGGGGACACCTAGCACTGACTGTCACTGGATGCAGCTCTCACTAAGATGGAGTCCACTGAGGGGACACCTAGCACTGACTGTCACTGGAAGCAGCTCTCGCTCAGATGGAGTCCACTGAGGGGACACCTAGCACTGACTTTCACTGGAAGCAGCCCTCGCCCAGATTGAGCCCACTGAGGGGACACCTAGCACTGACTTTCACTGGAAGCAGCTCTCGCCCAGATGGAGCCCACTGAGGGGACACCTAGCACTGACTTTCACTGGAAGCAGCCCTCGCCCAGATGGAGCCCACTGAGGGGACACCTAGCACTGACTTTCACTGGAAGCAGCCCTCGCCCAGATGGAGCCCACTGAGGGGACACCTAGCACTGACTTTCACTGGAAGCAGCCCTCGCCCAGATGGAGCCCACTGAGGGGACACCTAGCACTGACTTTCACTGGAAGCAGCCCTCGCCCAGATGGAGCCCACTGAGGGGACAGCTAGCACTGACTGTCACTGGATGCAGCCCTCGCCCAGATGGAGCCCACTGAGGGGACACCTAGCACTGACTTTCACTGGAAGCAGCTCTCGTCCAGATGGAGCCCACTGAGGGGAAACGTAGCACTGACTTTTACTTGTAGCAGCTCTCGTCCAGATGGAGCACACTGAGGGGACACCTAGCACTGACTTTCACTGGAAGCAGCTCTCGCCCAGATGGAGCCCACTGAGGGGACCCCTAGCACTGACTTTCACTGGAAGCAGCTCTCGTCCAGATGGAACCCATTGAGGGGACACCTAGCACTGACTTTCACTGGAAGCAGCTCTCGTCCAGATGGAGCCCACTGAGGGGACACCTAGCACTGACTTTCACTGGAAGCAGCTCTCGCCCAGATGGAGCCCACTGAGGGGACACCTAGCACTGACTTTCACTGGAAGCAGCTCTCGCCGAGATGGAGCCCACTGAGGGGACACCTAGCACTGACTTTCACTGGCTGCTTGTGGTAACCAAAACACTGAATCATAGCAGGTAGGAACCTCCTAGATCAGCTAGTCTAGCTGTTGCTTCAGACCGCTGGTATTCCTCGCCGGCCTGCTTAGAAGCGTCGGACGGACACGGCTTTTCAATCAGCCCCTGCATTCACGGGGCCTGAAACCCTTCAGATAGATAGAGAGGAGAAAGATTGTAGGCCCTGGAATGAGGTTTTAACAGCCTGAATGGCACAGGAGCATTTCACTAGGATTAGGGGGCTAGGAGGGGGGGGGGGGCTTTTGTTTGCATGAAAAGAAAGCTTGTAGCTCATTAAGCGCTGTGGAGGATTAAGCCTGTCCACCATTGTTGGCTGAGAAGGTAGCAGACTTCACTCACAGAAGGTGGGTCGTCCTCTCTGAAGCGGAGCCCCCATCGATCCCCCGCCCATACTCCCTTTCCTTAAGAAGATCTCCTCCGCGGCCTCCACACGGTCACTAGGTTGTAAAGTGGATGAATCCTCTCATTAGGGGATTTCTCTTTTCTTTTTCTGTCCTGCACGTCCTTCTTTGTGCTCCTGCCAGTTCATTACGTGCCCATTTTTATGGCATACCTTTTGGGGGGGGGGGGGGGGGGGGCAGAGGACTGGGGGAGAGGGATGTGGGCCTAGGTCAGGAAAATGGGCAAACCAATTAGTTTGAGCGTATTTAAAGAGAGAATGCAGGGCCTTCTAAGTGCTTCATTTGGAATCCACAAAATATCCTGTGCTGTCCATTCTGCTGAGGCAGGAGAATGTTAGGTTGAAGGTCTGTGTTTTTGGTGCGTCGCGACAATTCTGCATACAATGGGACTTTGATCCATAATAGAGACAAGCATTCCCTTAAAAAAAACAACTTTCAGGCAAAATTCCTTATGTTTTGGATTTACATCTACGCTACACTACACTTCTCTTCAAGCATACTTTCACATCGGATTAGATGACAACTCAAAGGCTAAAGAGTAGCAGTGGTTGCAGTATAATTTGTAAGAAAACTTCTACTATGATTAATAAACAACCTGAAAAATGGAAAACAATGTTCATTACTTAAAAAAATATATAACGTAGGTAAGGTCACTTTAAGACGACGTTTTGTGTGTGAGAAGGACAAAGGTAGCTCTCCTCCCGCTTACATGTTAGCACACATTGCTGCGTAAACTGTGTAATCACTAAAGATTAGGGTTTGTTGTACCATAGGGTATGGATAATAGAGCTCTGAGTGTTTTCCGCTAAACCACAAACTCATGTTTCACATTAGTAACTGCGTACAAGTGTCTGCTTACAAATTCCGCCCTCTATACGGCGGGTATTATGGAATTAAACAGCATAAGACAGTTTGGAGATTTGGTTCGCTGTGATTGGCTGTCAGCTGCTTATGACAAAATATGCTGTTTGTTCTTGACCTAATAAAAGCAGTAGAGCGGCATCCAGCAGGATAAATCTGCAGGACGTCTCAGGGTTGTGCTTCTAGATGTGGACACAGACAATCACAGCAAAAGCTCAGCATGCATAAAAGACGAAAGACGGACAGGCATGTCGTTCTGCACAGTGTGCTGAGCGGCTGCTGTTTGCTCAGACTCAGCACAGCGATAAACCTGGGGCTGTCGTTTGTGCTTACTGAAAATGTAAACCCCTCACGTTTCATTGTTTTCTAAATTCTTATTTTCGTTTTGGATTTTGAAACACATCTTGTTTCGGTACCAGCCTCAGCAGGCTCCTGCGAATTGCTGCACAAACATCAACATGCCGCCCACCTCCTGTGGATTTAGGCACTGGCTACTTGTCGTGCATTATGTGTGAAAGCGATGGGGGGGGGGGATGGGGGTCCGGATTTTAGCACAGAAGGCGGCACTTTCAGCACAGCCCTCATGCTGAGTGAGCCCACTGGGTTTGTGCTCAAAAAGCGTTTGGGCCAAAGTGTGGTTCCCACCACTGGTGATGTTTGCCTGGCCTTGAACCTGCTGATGGACACCTGCAGGGCCAAGACAGGACACCCACAGTTATATCGCAGTTATTATTATTTTCTAAGCAGTGATGTCACAGAATTCTGTGATCATTTGTTTTCTAGCTGGGCCCTGGCTGCATTGATACATTTTTGATACATTTTTACATGCAAAATGGTTTGATAATGTAACACTATATGGATTTTTAAAATGTATTTATCGTAAATGTAGACAATATGGTTTGCTGTAAAATGGCAGGACGAACAGATCGGCCAGTGCCAGAAAAAGTAACGCAGTCAGAGCTCAGCTAGTGCCAGAAAACGTAACATGGTGTGCACATGCTCAAAGATGCTGTCTATGAGCAATTTGGGCAGGTGGTACAGAGGAGGCAGTGACAGATACCACCACAAAGCCCCGCCCACCCACAAAAATAGGCCAGATAGTGAAACGCAAAGCAAAATACATCACAAAGGGACAGAAGTATTGCAAAGTGCCACACATGTACTGTAAAGAAAAATTAGTGCCAAACAAGCAAAATGTAAAGAAACAGGAACTATCACAAAACATGCATATATTCAAAAAATTTCGCAAAGAAATAAATCTCTTAATATATTGATTTTGTTTGTAATATATATGTGCTTCTGTTTATGGTACATACATTTGTTTGAAGCTCTGTGTGGCTGTAATTAGACTCCATACATTTAACTTTTGAATAACTTAGTTGTTAAATATTTTTGTTTGTATTTTTACATTTCAGGCACTTGTATTAAGTCAGTTTAAAAGTCTTTATTTGGTTCCTGTGAAACAGTTCAACAGAGGAACAAAACAGCACAGAAAAAATATTATATAAGGTCTTACTTTGAATATAAGCAATTAACTGAAGAATCTAATTGTTAAATACTTGAAATATTCATTTACATTTCAGGCACTTGGATATTTAGTCAATCTATATTTTTTCTAAGAATTCAGTTTCTTTCATCTCATGTGATATTTTTATGTTCAGCGGAAATGCACTTTTTATGTTTTCCAGTTAACCCATAATTTGTTCTCACTTAAAGAAAAAAAAGTAATATTATTGATATATATATATATTGCATATCGATACTGTGACCTAAAATGTGGAGATATTGTTTTACAGCAATATCATCCAGCCCTAATAATAATAATAATAATAATAATAATAATAATAATAATAATAATAATAATAATAATGGAAGTTTCCCAGCCTGGCTGTGGGATGCTGCCTTTTGGGGTTTCTGTCCTGGGCAATAGAAAAGAGTCTCCGGCTGCCCAACCCCCCCCAGGGTTTAGGTCAAAATAAGACAAACTCATTTACTCTTTTAGAAGCTGCTTAGCAGAACGTGACACCCTAACCTGGGCAGTTTAGTGTCTTTTCCTGAGTATTTTTTTATTTTTTAGTGAATGCTGCTGGGATGCTGGCTGTGGCGCTGAGGGCCAGTGACTCGCGGGCCTTTGCACTGCACACTGCGCACTGCGCACTGTCCGCCTCCCCAGAGCTGTTTCGTGCGAGAAACAGTCAGAATAGCCGTTGCTGTAATGCCCCCGGCAGGGGTTCCATGTCAAAGGGGCAGGCCGGGCAGTGGCCTCTGCGGTGGGGGGGGGGTACAGATTCCTCATCAGTGGGATCCATTGTTACGCTGCAGGCCAGAAGACCCCCCCGGCGCCTACTGTGCACCTGTCCAGGATGCCGGCAGGGAGGGGGGGGCTTCCTACCAGCGCTGGTGCTGCATTACATCGCCGGACTGTGCATGCCTGGATACCTCTGCACACGGCCAGAGACCGGGGGGGGATGGGGGGGTTGGGCGGCCGGAGACTCTTTTCTATTGCCCAGGACAGAAACCCCAAACCTTGCTCCCTTTATCGGGCTCCTACATTTTAAAGAGGGGAGGGCGGCGCTGGAAGGGGCTCAGAGCGCAGGCCCGGCTGGGTGTGTGTTTCAAAGGCACCGCGTGCGAGCAGTCACTATGTCAGATATGTTAATTCGGCGAAGCCGCGTTCTGCCATCCCCCCCCTTGATGTTTGCTAGAGTTACATTAAGACAGCTGTGGCGTTAAATGGGACACACGGGGGGGGGGGACAGACCTCTTCTTCCCGGCCCTCTGTTCAGCAGGCCCCCTTGTCCGTGCACCTTTCAGAGGCTTTTAGGGAAATGAGTCTTTTATCTAGCAGAGGAGCAGCTTTGGGGAGAGAATCTCACCACCATCTTCTGCTCAGCAAATGCGGGCTGCGTCTGGGTGAGATGGAGGGAAGCGGAAGGGCATCGGTTTCCCCTAAAAGCATCGATAGCCCCCCCCCCCTCCCCACAGAGTGCCCCAGCAAATGGTCCTGCTGTTGTTGCCGGGCACCCCCTGCATTCCCTGCAGCTAGGCATGGAGCCAGGGCTCTCCCCGCGTGGGAACGTGCGGTTCTCTAGTCAGGTGACAACTACGGTCCTGGGGGTCGTAACCTCGCTTTTAGCACCCCGGGCTCCTCACCCGCAGGCAAGTCGATGACCGTGGGTGTGGCCCGACCCCGCGGTTTGACACTCTGAGAGTGCTAGCCCACCCATACACCAGCCCGAGTTCCAGCCACAAGACCCACAAGGTGCTAGATAACCTGGAACTGCAGGAATTTGCCACTCGAGAGTTCTGTCCTGAAGCAAAAGACTATGGACTGTCGAGGAGGTGTACAGACAGGAAGCGAGAGTAAAACGTAAAGAACTGAGGAATAATATGTGCTTTTCAGCACCTGATGTAACCCAATACCCTAGCGGTTTATGTGTTCACAAATGGACATTTTCTGGTCACTTGTTGGTTGAATTACTGTTGACATTCAGTAGTAGTGCTACATGTTTTCACTGCGTAATCACTGTCATCACGATCCATTTTGATTCCCCTGGAGGCTCCATCATCTTTGTTACAGTATATAGAAAAGGGATTTGACTCTATTCATTCAGTGTTTAACTTCTTTTACATGCTCATGGGGGCATTACCCCTGCCATCTGAACACACATGCCTGTAGTAACATTGTAGGGCTGTTTTAGGGCTGAGTAATAAAATTACATAGTCTGTTACAAAGTGAGCATATAGCCATGTATACTTTTATTTAATGAATCTGCAGAGCCCACTCTGAATGTAACTGTGTTAGCAGAAGGAGTGATTCATTTACTGTAAAAAGAGAAAATTAGGACTTCTTTCCCAATTGATGGTGATTGACTCATAATGTGACCAATGGCATGACTCTAAAAAGGAGGAAACCTGTGTTCAAAATGGAGGACTAAAGCATAAAGTGGAGGACTAAGGCACAAAACAGAGGACTAAGGCACAAAACAGAGGACATCCCATGAAATGCTGTTGGGGAGGGGGGTCTATACCATACACATACTACAGAAGCCAAGACCAGTATATCTTCTGTAGTATGTGTGTGTGTGGGTGTCTCACATTATTTGTATGATTGAGGTTTGAAGAAAGTAGTCCTTGTTTTTGACGGGGAGGTGGGTGGGGAGAGGGAAAAAGAAGGACAAGGGTACTAAAAGGAGGACATTCTACAGAAGTCCAGATAGGTGGCTGGAATCCTGGACTGTCAGTGGCCAACTGGGCTTCTCAGCCTGCACTGACCCCTACTGGCCATATGGTGCTCTCTGTCTCAGCCTTCCTGTAGGCCAATGAGAATAACCCTGTCCAATACCTGTAACACTGCCGGTACCTTACAGGGGGGGAAAGCATTCTTCATCCCACCACTGTCATCCTCCTTCCTTCTCTTGATGGCTACCCTGATATAGTGCTAACAGGTGATATGATAACACAGGATATACCGGGAATTCCAGTCTAGTGCAGCTCCCCCTTAACCCCCCGCATCTGCCAAAGAGATACCTTTTTTTGCCTTTTTCCTAATTACAATCAAGGACAGGGAGCACAAAGCAGACGGCTGCAGCTTGAACAAACAAACTTGCTTCTACCTCCCGGCTGCCTCCACTGAAACCCTTTATTCTGTGGGACACACAGCATGAAGCACAGCAAGGCCACGTCCTCACAGGTGGCTGTGATTAGGGCCCCGGGCCCAGCGACAGCTCGACCACATCCCCACAAAACTCCACTCACAGCCTCGGGCACCAAAAACCCACCTTAATTTGGTGTCATGTGATGTTGCTAAATCCTTAAATCCTTATGATTTCTGTGTTTAATGTTGTTCTTTTTTTTGATATGGCAGATGTTTACTTTTTAAAATTAACTCAGAATATAGGAAATATGGCCGAAGCAAGCACAGTATTCCTGTCAAGAGGCAGAAATTAGTTCTGAGTTGACTGCATCATTTCTTGACGCCACTTTACATGCCTTTAAAGTTTTAGAAAAAAAGGATTGAAAAACTCATGCACATGTGTACAGGAGATGAAGTAGCTTCTTATCATCTATGAAGTCACTTAAGTGTTACCTGTAATCACATGCAGATTTCGTACAAACATATGCATGTCTCTACCAGAGTTTATGGTTGTGTGTGTTGCTGCAATAACACAAAGGCTTAGGCTCAAATCAGTAAGGACTATGAAAATTATAAAAAATGTATCGTAGTGACAAGTAGGTACTAGGTAGTAGGAGCTGTCATTAGCAGACTATCAAATAATGATGAAGGTATGTTCAACCCCTGGATTGGAAGAGTTCTACTCTGCTAGCTATACAATTGTGTAGCCTTACAATTTAGTCTGCTGTGTCCCATAAAGATAGACCAGTGTTGATATTGTAGCTGTGGTAAGTGTAAAAGGGGATGGTAGTCCTGAAAGTGAAAACTTCAGAGACCACGTATAGCAAAGAAACTGCAGTGGACCTAGGACTGAGCCTTAGTGCACTTTGTGGCTAAGTGGCTAAGGTCTTGAGCCATTACTTGTGGAGAGGAGAAGATGATATGTAGCATGAAAAATGTTTAAATTAACCAGATTTACAAAATGCATGCAAGTCATGAAACTTGGATGAATCTGTCTAACTGACTTATATGGTCTTCCAGGATGCTTTTCTAGCACACTCAATAAAGTTGGCGATGTTGTAGGTGCTTTCTGTGGGCTCTGCCAAAGTACTTGATGGATAGAAGACACATGTTGCACATCATGTCAAAGCAAAGTTCTGCTGAGGATATGCACTAAGTTGCCTGATGACGAGACCTTTCATTTTAACTATCTACAATCCAACATTTCTCCTTCTCTGAGGCTGTGTTTCTGTTCTTTTTCTTTCATCTTTCCCTTCCGTATTCTGGAGCTTTTCTCCTTCCATGAGACTCCCACTCTGCCATCAAGGCTCTTCTGTCCTAAAAGTAATCCAGAGATATAAAAGGAAGTATTTAAAGTAGGGTCAACTCTGAGTTCCACAAAGCAAGACTTAGATTCAAGGAGAGATGGAGCGGATTTAGTGGGCTGGAGCTCAAATGTGCTGGATGCCTGATGGGCCAGATCCAAGCACAGGACACTGCAGAACATGTGTGTGTCACTTTATGTGCCTGATAAGTTATACTCAGAGTTATTGATCTACCCTCTCACTATGATTTTAATTTCTCCAGCACTGCCTGATATCCTGTGTGCAGAGTTTGCTTAAACAATTTGAAATACTAGATCAATACACTTTCTGAACATGGCCCGCACTTTTGAGTTGACCATGAACTTCTTCCTTCCACTTCTCATTACAACTTTTCTGTCTACAGCCTCTTGTCTCTCCATCTGTGTTTTGTCTGCTGACCATCCTCTCATGTTCTCTAACTACTGTTTTTCTCTCCTCTCCGCTTCCTCTTGGTCCTTCATCCATCTGCTCAGGCACTTCTCTAATGAGGCATGCTGATCGCATCACCTTCCCCAGGACTTTGAACTTCTCTGGGGTGTCGTGTTACGGGATTGATGGCCACCATGTTTATTTATGTGAAACTAGCATGTAATCCTGGGAGCATCGAACGGTCTGGTTTGGTGCAGAAGGCTGTAGGCAGGACCACGCTGCCCTGGCCGCCTCCTACAGACAAATTTCAGCAAATTTTTACTTCCATGCTAATGCTATTTTAGCTTCTACCTTCAGAGAAGATGGATGTTTTATGCTAGGACTAGATCCCACTGGTAACACTTAAAGCTGTCATCTATAATGCATTGTCGATACCTTCATAATGAATTATAATGGTCAGTATAAGAGTTAATAAAGCATTACAGCATCTTCTATTGACAGTCATAGGGCATTATAGTGTTGATTTTTAATACTTCATAAACTCTAATGAAGCTCTTATCCATAATGTACTATAGATACCTTCATAATGCATTATAATAGTTGGTATAAAAATTAAGGATGCTTTATACTGTGTTATGAAGGTATCTATAGTGAGAGCATAAAGCATTCAAAATGCATAATAAACATGGCTATAATATGTTATGCATTTTTATAAATAAAGCCAAATGTATAATGCTTTATGAATGCATTATAATGTGTTATGAATGTGTTCATAGATTGTTACAGACATGGCATTCATAGAAAGTGTTACCATCCCACTGTATGTAGAGGGAGGCAATAGTCTTCAGAATGAGGGGTCTGGGTTACTGTAAGGCAACATTGTGTAGAAAAATCATCAAAAACCAAGCACTAGAAGCTTCCCAAAGAAGCTCACTCTGTGTAGAGATCTGCTCATAAGCAATTGAGGAATGGAGACACAGGACTTAAATTGGCTACCTCGAGGTGGGGCTAATTGTTACCTCATTGTTGACGCCACCATCACTGCTCCATAGTAACAAACTGTGTCTCAATTAAGGGGCTGCATTCTTCAAAAGACATGGTCAGTGTAGCCTTTGTAAATTGCATCCTTCTTAAAATCCACACAATGAATCTTGGGATAAATAGAGCCATGAAGGATCTATCGGGTGGATCCTTCCTTGGCAGGAAGTAACAGGACAACCTTGAAGCATTTGGTCCTTAAATGCAGCCTTAAAAGGCTACAGGCCCTGAAATGGGACATAGCTATGGTTCGGTGTGGACCTCTCCAGCCAAACAGATTACTAATTGCAGCCTGTCTCACCAAAGACTCCCATCCTGTCGACACGCATATTTTTCCTCGCTTGTTAAAGCTGTTAACTACATGGTAAATTTGCTGAGGTTCCATATGATATATTTAAGACTTAAGTATGACATTTTAAGTGACGTCTTTCAAATACATATATTATAGTATTTGTATGTCAAAACAATTTGTATTTGGTGCAGAAGACATGGGCAGTTAAAAATATCTCTTCACGGTAAATTGGTTAGTGGTACCAGTAAATTATGCAGGAGTTCAACTGCAATTTCATTAATTCATTTAAAGTATGTTTCATGCCTTTATAGAAAATAATGATTGGAAATCCTGGTCACAGTGAGGGCAATAAAGTGTGGTTTGACTAAAGGTTTAGTACGTTCACAAGCTGGATGGGAGTTGTTTGGGTGGGAAGGGGTTCATTAAGGATCGATCCAAACTCTTAGTTACTTTTTAAAAGCAACTTGAAGAATAAAGTCTCCATGTATGGAAAAAATAAATCACCCTTTAGTCCAAGACTTAGTTGGGCAGCTTAACACCCCACATGTCCCGTGGGTTTGCAGCTGAGAAACATCACTCCAAGACATCAACATGTAACCTAATACCCATTTGAAAATATTCATTCAAAAAACTTTTGAAAGACATGTTTGTGGAGTTGGCTCTAAATGTGCTCCACAGGCAATGAACCTGTCAATCTTTTGGGCTCGATTCATTACTAATGTAACAATGTCTCGGTTCGGAAGGTGGCCCATAACTTTAGGGAGCATAGACCTGGCAGCCTGGTGCTAGAGCCAGCTCCGCCCTTCGCGTCTGCTCTCACATGCCGGGGTTCGGTAAATCAGCCCAGGGGCCACTGCACTGTATTGTCTAACCATGAGACGCCCACTCATTTCTCTGCTGAGTGCATGTTTTCTCAGGGTAATGCTGACTCTCACATTTTACTGCCAGAGTCTACACACGCACAGAAGGATAAAGATGATTTAATACAACGGAAGAAGGCAGCTTTGTTTGGAACCCAGTTGTTAGAAGGTAGCTTTCTCAAAGTCGTAAACCTGTAGAGATGCCTTGTTCAAGTACATAAACAAAGCAGGTAGATGTTGGTTTAAGTTGTGTAGTATTGGTTAGAATTGTGACTCAACAGTGTGTGAACCGCCAGCTTCAAAAGTTACCCGCCCCAGCAAATTAATAATGACCAGGTGGAGGATTTAATTCTCTTCTCACCGGTCAGCACTGTTCACACTCCCAGTCAGTATTATTTAAGATCTAAAGTATTGAAAATCAGGAGCTGTTTGGAGATAAGACGGAAACCCCAGGACTCCAATTTCCAAATGGAAAGTGTTGCACTCTCGCGGTGATCTAGGCTTGCAGACCGCAGAGATGTGAAAGAAAGTCCGTGTAAGGGTTATACAAATAATGTTGTCATGCTGGAGCCAAGCAGATTTGCTGACTCAGTTTCTCCTCCAGAACCTGTAGTATATGTGTGAAATATGGCCTGTGGGCGGCTCATGTTCCTTCTGATAGAGACGGCAACAGGAGCTTGTTTTGTTGGGAAATCTGACTACCCTTGTCTGCTGTGCCTTTGTTTTTATTCCAGGGTGCAGCTATTGTTTTAGTGCATTTTGCACAGGGGGTAAGAGTAGGACCAGTGAAGGAAAAACAGAATGACTGCGATGAGATGGAGAACATTGAGCTTAATGGTAATAAAGCTCAATGAGGCTGCCGCCCATGTCATCGAAATTTTAAACTGTATATCTGAAGTTCACCCCGCCTCCCCCAGGCGGCAACTTCAAAGTGCCGTTCTCTGTGAAACTGCCGACCGCCTAGCAGACAGCCGCCACATTGAAACCCGAGGAAAACTGGACATGGCTCACGGTCAGCAAGCTGGCACACTGGCCCCGGAGCTCAGCATCAGGGCCGAGCCACACGCTGTCTGTTCATTAAGGAGCAGACTGTCAGCAACATCCATGTTCATCCTTCAATCCTTTCATGCTCAAAGATTACGAAAGGGAAGAAACCTAAGAATCATTCATTTTTACATACTCAGTGTTCGCTTGAGGGTCTGTGAGTGCAGAAACTTGCATCTGCAACCTGTTTAACGCAGCAGTGATTATGTACTCAAAAAAGCAGTAATTTGTCATCCTGCTCTCATTTAATTTGTCTATATATATATACTATATGCTGGCAAAAATTGTGTCACTCTTAGTAGACATTTTTGGTTCAGTGGCCAGTGGCTGTATCTGTTTTCATAGCGGAGTTCAACTCTTAAGCTCATTCTAACTGGATTGAAGCTTGCCTCCCTCTGTGGAGCACAATGGCACTAACTCTCCGACCCTCTTCCTCTGCAGAAGACTCCAGCTCTGGGAGGGACGGAGCAGCGACCCCCAATGGGGCTAACACAGAATACGCCACCGACGACCTTTCAGCTAAACTGGGTGAGTTAATATACTACCTTGAAACCCTGTAGTATTTATCTTAGGACCCCTGAATGAGTCATGTTTTGGAGCATTCCTTTGACATGCAGCATGGCAGTCTATTTAAACAGAATGAAATAGATCCCATTCCTCACAAAACATAATGTATGCCAAGGAATATGACTGAACATTAGCTTGCCCGATGGAATCGTTTTGGCCTTGACAATGAAGGAACGGATGTGGTCATCACTGGTAGATTTTCAGTCTTCTGCATATATTTTATATGTAAATAACACAAATCGTTAAATCATCACTAGAATGAAATTCAGTGTGTCCATTGGTATTTATTTGGACTGGCGTATAACAACGTACAAGGTTAGTTGGTACAACTGATATAGTCTGCTTAATTTGGCAGGGAGTCTCGTATTAAGTTACCCCTCCTAATTACTCTGTTGTACAATAGTGAGGCCTCGGTTCACCCAACCCGCCAAGATGCGCAAGCGGGTGATCGCCCGGCCTGTGGGCAGCTCCATTCGCCTCAAGTGCGCCGCCAGCGGGAACCCACGGCCTGACATCACCTGGCTGAAGGACAGCAAGCCGCTGTCTCCGCAGGAGGTGGGCGAGGGTCGCAAGAAGAAGTGGACCTTGAGCCTGAAGAACCTGACGCCGGAGCACAGCGGGAAGTACACCTGCCGCGTCTACAACAGGGCCGGCGAGATCAACGCGACCTACAAAGTCGAAGTGATCCGTAAGTAACAGTTCTGCTTTATCAGCCCATAGACAGCATATCTCCTGCACAGACAAAATGGAGAGGAGACTCCTGCTGAATGTAACTGTCTTCTCAAAACCCAACCAAAAATCGCATCTTCCCAAAAATCGTGGCATTTCGTGAAATGACATAAAAGCTAAATGTCCCCCTAGCCCCTAGTAGATTTTTATTGACTTTGCAACATGATGTAATATCAACATGGTGTCATTTTTGGAAGATCTCCTCAAAAAGATTTAGCTGGCGATCACTGTGGACAGCAGTGTTTCAGATCCTTCCACAAATTGTCAGTGGAAACTGCGTCAAGTCACAGAGCACGTCGGGATTAATTTAGGGATTTAGGGCAGCTAAAGGGATGTCCATGTTCTCGAAGGCGTTCGGCGTGTGTGGCAGTGAGCAAAGTGAATTAGTCATTGGAATGAGGAGCATATTATGGAGGTTGGGTGGTTTGGGAGGTGTGGGGGAATTGGCCTGTGTTCTGAGGAGAAATCTTCATCCATCCTGCTGACCATCTGCTGCTGGTTACAATGCAGCTGTGCGGCGGACTCAGCAACACATGTTGATACTAAATCCAGAAGCAGAGAAGGGGAAGTGAATCGAACATCATCCTTGTCTTAGATGTGACATTTTCTGCTCAATCTAAACCAGACATGGAAGGATGCTACCCATGTATACGCACTCACTCGCACAAATGGAGATGTTAACATTCATACATTGAAATGCATGTACTGTTCCATTAATCCATTCACACACCTTAATAGTCATACATAAAAATACATTAAAAAATACATCCTTTCATGCATATTATCCTTCCACCACCTCTCTTGGTGAGGACTGCATTCCCTTCTTATATGTACAGTACTCTCTCTGGGTGATAAGTTCCAGGTTCTACTGCGGATGGCTGAAGCCACTGATAACAGCGAACAATCCATGGACCTCATATGTACATATAGAAAAGCTTATTCGATAAATTACGCACAGTAAGACATTACCAACATTAAATACAGTAGTAATAAAGTACATTGGATCGAATGAAAGGCATTCTCATGTTTTAGACTGATTAAGAACATAAGAAATTCACAAACGAGAGGAGGCCATTCGGCCCATCAAGCTCATTTGGGGAGAACTTAACTAATAGCTCAGAGTTGTTAAGTTGTTAAGGGTTTTAGCTTACGCTACACTAACAGGCCACGAGTATTTAAACTAATATTGAAGTAGCCATTTTCAGGAGACAATAGAGCAATGAAAAAATATCACTTATTAAGGGATGATGGAGCAATAAAAATGCTTTCTATACCCCTTAAAGGGTCAAGGAACAATGGAAAAACATATTGTTACACATTTTACAATGAAGAATATTGTATTATTTATCTGTAGATAACCTGTAATGGCGCCCTGGCGGATTTCAGTATGTAACAGGCTGTACTCATTTGGCACGTGGTTTGAAACTTATAAACTGTTTATTTCTGGAATTTTCCAATTTTCTTTTCAGACTGCGGTAAACCGCGGATAACTGAAATGGCGGTCACTGAAACTGGGGATGCGGGGGTCTCTCTGTATAGACACCAAATAGTAATTGAACCAAATTCAATAGATTTTTGAGATCTAGAGATCCGCACCAACATTCATTCACACACCATTTTGGATGGGAAAGGATGGTACGGTGGATTACTCAGTGCTACTGCACACGACTGGTCATGTGGATCTATAACCGCTTCCTAAGCAATGTGCCTCCATGAACACATAACCGGATTTATCTGTATAATAATCTAATTGTGGGCTGACATGTGGTCACCAGGTTCCTGATGCTATTCTCATTGCTATTGCATGCCATACTTGTTTGTTCAAATGAGTGCAGGCATTCACCACTCAGTTTGCCTCTAGTAGTGATGACTGGATCTATTATCTCACTTTTTCGTTCTTGTATTCGCCATTGATGTTATTTTCCTTTTGACTCCATTGTAGAACGTACCAACTCCAAGCCCATCTTGACTGGCACCCATCCGCTGAACACCACGGTGGACTACGGAGGGACGACATCATTTCAGTGCAAAGTTCGCAGTGATGTCAAACCCGTCATCCAGTGGCTGAAGCGAGTGGAGCCGGGGGACGAAAGCAAGTACAACTCCACCATTGAGGTGGGCGACCACCGGTTTGTGGTGCTGCCCATGGGTGAAGTGTTGTCGCGGCCAGACGGCTCCTACCTTAACAAGCTGCTCATCAGCCGCGCCAAGGAGGAGAACGCTGGCATGTATATCTGTCTGGGCGCCAACACCATGGGCTACAGCTTCCGCAGTGCCTTCCTTACAGTCCTGCCAGGTAGGGATGACCCTCATTGCTCCGTCAACCACACGTGCCTCAGTAGGGGGTTCTGGCCATGTGCCATAACAAACAGTGAGTTTGACATGGCCCAAGGCAGCTGGCAATGAGCCAGCCCATTCAATACATAATTTCCTTAATCTTCCTGAATTTATTTATTTTTTCTGCACTTTTGTAAAACCTCAATATAGTTTTCGTTTAAGATGTGACATTTGGTGAGATATGAAAAAATGCCTTTATCCTCAGGGCTCAAGGGCTAAACCTTACACTTCTCCTGTGCTCTGCCCCTTTGTTCTTCTAGACCCCAAACCTCCAACAATCCCAGTATCCATCCCGACATCACACAGCCTGCCCTGGCCAGTCATCATCGGGATACCGGCGGGGGTGGTCTTCATCGTCGGGACTATCTTGTTGTGGCTCTGCCAGTCTAAGAAGCACTGCTCCTCAGGTGGTGCGGTGACCGCTCCCTCTGGCCAGGCGCCCCACCGCCAGCTGCCCCGGGACATGGTCGGCCTTCCTGTTGCTGACAAGGACTGCATGGGATCCCTCAGCTACGACGAGTACCTGGCCCAGCAGCAGCAGCTTCTCTTGACCCAGGGGGGCACTTCTCTGGCTCCTAAAATGTACCCAAAGATCTACACCGATATCCATACGCACACCCACTCACACGTGGACGGGAAGGTGCACCAGCATCAGCACATTCACTATCAGTGTTAGCCTTCAAGCTCTGGCTTCATCTCCCCATCCGACCTGGATACCCGCCCTCTCTGCACTGTGTCCCTGGACCTCTGTCCTAAAATGAGGTACCACGGAGGACCTTCCTCACTGCCATGCCCATACCTTTCACATCCTGAGGTAAATCATGGGAGGGGACAGACTTTGTGGGATCCACAAATGCAACAGACAAATCTATGAGCTCTTCCTTCTGGAGGAGAGCAAAGAAGATAACTTAGCTGGGACAAAATCAGCATGGTTATGTTGCTTCTGTGAGATTCCCTTTGCTTGGTTTGGGTTTCAACTTTGTTTTTCATGCCAGTTTTCTTGGGCTCGTACTGTGATCTTGGTGAAAGGCTGCACAAAACAGACACGGACTTCAAGCTGTGGCACGGTCCAACAAACACAGTTGGAGATTACTGGTAACAGAGGAAGAATGGATGCATTATGGGCCAGTCATTTCTGTGTTCTTATGGACTAACCTGAATTAAGAAAACCAGCTGAAAAGTGATGATTATTCTGCACTTAAAGGGCTTCTCTGGGTATAAATCAAAAGAGCAGAAATGGACTTTGTTACGGGGATCGCTTTAGGAGTTGCTTTCTGAAACCTGATTAGTTCTAATCATCATTAGAGGAACTTGAAAATGCTGTTTAATAATAGCGGGAAATGGAATGCTATGAAAAATGCAGAACAGTGCCTCACGAAAGCGAGCAGGGATTAATAAGGCTCATATTCATGTCACCTGACTGCACGACCCCCACTTTGCACTTACTGTCAAAGTAGGAGTGTGGCCTCAAAAAGCCAAGTTTGGGGAGGGGGCATGCTCCTGAACATGGGCAGCCTTTCTTCATTTTGGCTTGGACTGCTTCCCTTTCGGTTTCCTCCACTGCTCCTGTCCTGTCGGCCTTTCTGAGATGGCAGGCTGGTGTTAGAAATACCACAAAAGGGCAGGTTTAGCTCTTGTATACTCAGGTGTCCCTGACTATTCACAGTTTTTGTTTTTGTGTCTTTTTGTTTGTGTTTTTGAACATGTGTATGTTTCCCTGACCACTATTGCTGCCAACCGAAAACTGCATTATTGCTGCCTCAGGCTGCCGCCTCTCTGCCCGCCTCTTGTCGGCTTAGGGAACGAGCAGCGTGTGCAGCTTGCTAGATAAGTTGTGGTGGGACCTGCCGACATCCAAATGCCTGGGGTTGCCACTTCGTAGGGGGTTTGTCTGTGAAACGTGCAAAGGGGCAGAGACCGAAAGTCATCAGATCCCAGTGTCACGGTCATCCTGTGTTTACATCTGAAGTCATGCATCAGCGCTGAGTGGACCTGCCAAATCAAATATCCACCAGTTAAAAAAACACACTTGGATTCACTATACAGTTAAGAAAATGCCTATAACACTATTTAATTACCATAAACTCTTACTATCCTTGAGGCAATAATGGACCTTGACAATGCCTATTTGGACTAGAGTCAAATTTAACCACAAAATATAAAGCTTTAGTAATTCTATATAGATTTTAAACAGAAGTCATGTATATTTAATTTATTTTGTTAAGCAAGAAATTATGTATAATTTTTTTCATCAGATCAGGCATTTCTATACATATTTTGATCCAAAATATAAACAATCGATGCCATTTTGTTCTTATAGTTTAATGTAAGCTATGTAGCATCTAAGTATGTTGTCATCGAGTTATTTGTACGTGCTGTTTGAAAATACAAAAAATGTTATTAGTAATCTTTGTATTGACAATCTTGTACAGTTTGCCCTCTTTGTAAGCTGGAATTGTAACTGTAAAGTTATTCATTGGGAGACATTTTAATCAATTTATCAAAGTTATTAAAAGCAGAAAATTCTGTTTTGCGTCATGGCATCTAATCTTGCCTGCCTGGTCATGCCGTGTTCCTCTATGTCTTTAAGAAAAAAACAGAGTGATTCTATGTGGCAGTGTTGAGAATTTGCACGTAGGATCTGTTCCATTGTAGGAGAGGTTCCTTGTCTGGTCTAAAAGTTCTTCATGATTGACCCGCATGCATGAGAATTGAGCAGCAGAGCTATTTCAGTAATCTTCTGAATGTAATCCAGAACGTTCCTCTACATTCTGTGAAAGGTGGGACCTTGAAAGTTCTGACCGCCAGAGTTATGACTATTCAGATGCCATCCGTGGTCTCATACATTCCACACCGTCTTCTCATAAATCAAACATGTATCACCCATTACATTTGGGCACGCACAGCAGAGATCAAGACATGAGTGAGTAACTTTTGATCCAGTTTCTGACCTGTCCTGCAAAGGCCAAAACGGAGGACCAAGCACAGAGAGCAGCACGTCTCCAGGCATGCATACGTGTATCTGACAACGGCAAGGAACATAACAGAGATAAACAGACAACGGCAGATGTGGGTGAATCATAACCATGCAAGTGTGGCTACACAACCATGCTGACTATCAACACTGATTTGAACAGGATTGCAGTTTTAATCAGTGAGACAGTAGCATGCTGAGCAGTGGAACTGAAAAATAAACTATGGGAATGTGTGTGAGTTTTAGGGAGAGTTAAACAGGTTTGGCTGCAGGTGTGACATCGGCTGGCGGCGTCAGACAAGCAACCACAAACAGCTAGAACACAAATATAAATGCCCCGATTGAAGGGTCAGTTTCACCCAATAAAATATTGCAATGATACATACACACACCTCACACGTTTGTAATTATATCTTTGTGGGGACTCTCCATTCATTTCTATGGGGAAAACTCGAATCCCAACATGGTGATCTTAAGCCCTACCCAGCCCTAACCTTAACCATAAGTAACCAAACAAAATACGAGACTTTTGGCATTTTTACTTTTGATTTCATTCACAGGTCTTTGTGGGGACCTGAAAAATGGTCTCCACAACGTCAAATAACAGGTTTTTATTACATTGTGGGACACACAGACACACAAATCCCGTAATAAACAATATTTCCAGGAAGAGAATATTTCGCCCACATTCTATGTGGTTAAAATTAATTGAAATAACAGAGAATAGCTGTTTCAGTATAAGTTTATTTTTGTGGCAGTAACAGCAGACAGACTGCTGTGGGTGAAATATGCCAACATAATGAATATTTCCCAGGGAGTTTCTGGAGCCTTCAGTAATGCCAGGCAACAAGAAAGAATTACAGTATTAAAGGAACTAGCAAAATAATATCTGCTATTATTATTATTATTATTATTATTATAATAATTATTATTATTATTAGCGGTAAAAATGACAATAAGGGACATCGTGGTGGTGCAGTGGTTAGCACTGTTACCTCACACCTCTGGGACCCGGGTTCGAGTCTCTGCCTGGGTTACATGTGTGTGGAGGTTGCATGTTCTCTCAATGTCGTCATGGGGTTTCCTCCGGGTGCTCCAGTTTCCCCTCACAGTCCAAAAACACACCAAAGCTAGTTGGAGTTATTTAGTTGCCCATAGATGTGTGAGTGTGTGTGCCCTGTGACAGGTTGGCCCCCCATCCTGGGTTGTTCTCCGTGTTGCACCTGCAGCTTCTGGGATAGGCTCTGGACTCCCCTGTTACCCTGCAAATACAGAAAATGGATGAATAACAATGTAGGTGTGCTTTTGTATATTTCTACATTTCATTGAAAGCTATTGTTGCATCTAGGACCATTTCAGAGTAATTTGTAAGAATAATTTCAGAGAGTACATGCCCATGTGGATTGCTATACAGTTTTTTAAGGCAAAGATCTTAATGACAGCACTTCTCCTTCATACCACCAACATGTGCTGTCCAACTGGAATTCAGAAACTTTGCCAAGACCTTGCCGTAAAAAACATAATCAAAATCATTTTACTACATTAAAAACATTACATCTGTATTACTTAAAATAACATGTTATTAGTATGTAGTCTTAGAGAATGATGGAAGTCAACTGAGATCAAACAAGCAACAAGCACAGTTTTAATAATGGGTCAGATTCAGATGTGAATGCACATACATTAATACAGAAAACAATAATAAATATGTGTGATCATAAGTAAACACACTTCTGCTTCTGAAACTCATAAAAGAAGGAATGTGTGTGTTACCCAAAAACTGCAGATTCTAACTGATATTAAAACCATTCAATAATCACAGGGAAAATTGTAAAATACTGTAGCTTCCTTGTCCACAGAGGGCAATTGTTGGCTTTGTGTAAGATACCACTGCTGGATACTACTGCACAAAATTCCCGAATATGATGAGACTTAAAGCAGGTAGAAAACCGGACCATGGAAAAAAGTGCACTTTTAGCATCATTTTGTGCAGGTTGGAAAGCTGCAGACTAACATGTGAGGCCTATTTGTACAGAGACTGGAATCTAGGCAAGTACAGTTCAGATGTGGACACTGCAGTTCTGCCTGAAGTTGTGCACAGGACCATGGCACTATTGGCAGCTAATGTTAGCACCACAGTGTTAGCAGCACGGTGCTGTCTACACATGCTACTCTCTGCTAAACTATACACAGCATACACCGGTTATATCAGATGGATGCGAGACATGCCCTTGTCTGGGATTTCATGTCTCACTTATACAGCACGGTCTATAGCAGTGTTTCCCAATTCACATTTTTCCCAGCAGCTAGGAGGGAGCAAAAATGTGGACGGACTATGTTAGACAAATGCATTACTTTGGACAGCATCAGGAAATTGCAGTTGCTGAAAGAAACTGCTGCAAAAACAAAGGGAACCTGTTGTTGACCCAACTGAGCCGGCGTCCTGCCCTTCTGTGCAACAGCTGCTGATAAATGGTGAGAGTGCAGATTGCGCGTCCAGCCTGAAAGCGATTCCCGAAACACGCTGTGTTTTGCCCGTTAACTGCACAGATCCCTGTAACTTCATGCTCTGGTGTCAGGACGCAGTCTGTAATTCAATGTAAAAATAAATTATAGAGTAAAAATACATATTACCTAAAAATAAGCAGCAAACGTATATTTTGTGTATTATTTTAGCATTTAAATATGTCCACTTGTTCCTTTACTCCTTTTGTTTTATGGAGTAATTGCTTTAACAGTAACATGCCCCCCCCCCGCTAACATCTGGCTGTTTTACGTCAGCCTGTTTCCACAATTACTGCCATTTGCTCTTTGAAATGCTCCGATAGCATTTCCACACTCAGCTTGAGGATGTTTCTCATCTTTCAGGTGGATCTGCTCTAATTTCCGAGCATCATCAGTAATTTGTTCTGAGTATCCTCTCTCTTAAAATGAATAATGTTTATTACTTTCAAAGGCTATAGCATTAACATTCAGCCTTTTCATGACCATATGATGATGACAAACAGATCAGCATTTTTTTTTTAACCGTTTACAGGACTGACTGGTTTTTACTGGAGCAAATAAAGATCAAGTACATCACACGTTTGAAGATCCAGAAAGAAAACTGGACTTTCCTCATATCTTCTCCAGATATCTCCTCCACAGTCCATTTAAACATCTTCAAATCTGGAAGGAAAACAAACACAGTGCAAGTGCGACCATGCATGCTTTTTGAAGTTTCATATGGGGCATTACAAAAAACAGGATGATATTTTTTGTGTCGACCATAAGGCATTACATGGAATTAGATTTCAAACCAGGTGTAAAGTCTCCAACATACAGAGACCGTGAAAACCTTTTTTTTTCTTTCAAAAGACTTTTGTTGTCACTCTGATTTCCTGTACATGTCAGGAAATACAGGTAGACCTCCACTCTCCTGCATTTCGCTGATTTCAAAGAGACAGTGCGTTGCATAATAGCATGGCTCCGGAGATAAGGCACACCCATATCAGCTTATCAGAAAGGAAAGGGGTCCGTTTGGCAGTGTTGATAACTATCTGAGATGGAAAGATCTGATGAAAAACAACAGGGATGTTTAAGGCTAAGTTGGGTGTGAGCTTACATACAAACTGTATATCAAAGAAGTCTGTCTTTTTGAAAAATAAATGTAAAAAAAAAAAAACAAGCATAGATGCAGGACATAGGACAACCACAACAAACCCTTATGAGAAGGGCGTCTGCATACCAGTCAGAAATGGAGAAATCATCAGATTAGTGTCCAAAGGCGCCATCTTGTTTATCACTAGATTACAAAGGTGCGGAAGTTTTTCATTTAGTTTACTCTGAATGATTTACAAATAAAAGAGAATAAAGTATGAAAATGTTGTCCATGGAAAGTTTATTGTTTTATGACAAATATATGCTCAATTTGAATCTGAGGCCAGCAACACGTTTTAAAAAAAATGGGACAGGAGCATGTTTACCACTGTGTTGCATCTCCTCTTCTTTTAACAACACTCTGTACATGTTTGGGAACTGAGGAGATCAGTTGCTGAAGTTTTACCTTCTCTGAAAAGACGTTTTCTGGATGGCAGCATATGTTGCTCCAAAACCTGTATATATCGTTCAGCATTAATGGTGCCTTCCCAGATGTGCAAGCTACCCAAGCCATGGGCACTAATGCACCCCCATACCGTCATGGATGCTGGCTTTTCAACTGTCCAGTGGTGACAAGCCTGGTGGTCCCTCTACTCATTAGCCCAGTGGACAAGGCGTCCATGATTTCCAAAAAGAATTTGAAATGTAGATTTTTCAGACCACCGGACAGTTTTCTATGTTCCCTCAACCCATTCTAAACGGCCCAGAGATGTCGGCAGTGTTTCTGGATCACGTTTAGATATGGTTTCTTCTTTGTATGGTAGAGTTTCTTCCTGCATTTCTGGATGCAGTGACAAACTGTGTTAACAGAAAATGGTTTTCGGAAGTGTTCCTGAGTCCATGCAGTGATTTCCGCTATAGAATCATGTCTGTTTTTAATGCAGTGCTGCCTGAGGACCTGAAGATCATGGCTATCCAACATTTGTTTTTAGCCTTGTCCCTTGTGTAGAGGTTTATCCCGCTTCTGTGAATCTCTTAGTGATATTATGTCCTGTAGATGATGAAATTCCAAAACTCTTTACAATATTACATCGATGAGCATTATTCTTAAATAGTTGCACTATTAGCCCATGCAGTCTTTCTCAGTTTCAACATTTGATATGTCGTCTTTGTTCTTTTTTCAAATTAATATGGGTTTATATGGTTTGCAAATCATTGCTTTCTGTTTTTTTTTTTACCATGTCCCAACTTTTTTGGAATGGGGATTGTACATATTTAAGGGCCCATGTTGAGTGCTGGACCCCTTGAATCTGCCCAGGTATCCATGCCACTCCGATGCCCCTGGATTCTTGTATAAGATAGATCATGTATGAGATAAGAACAGACATATATTGTGGGCTTTTTTGTAAACGACTGTAGCCACCCTGTTGCTATGGGGCTACAGTTTTCTGAGTAGGATTCCAGCGGGTGAATAGTGGATGTTGTCTAATTGCTTGCATACACTTATTTCCTTATCTTTCTGGTGCTTGTGGAAATGTAGCACACAAGTGGTGGTGGGGTTTGTACCGACTGCTGGTGTGCAGGATGCACAAACGTGTGTGCCCCATGATACCCTGGCATCCCATTCAGGCTGTCTCCTGCATTTCTTCGCCGTTTGTATTTGCACTCCCTACTCATTGAGTGGAATGACATTGCTTCCTCATACAGCTGAAGCTGATGTGGTTTATTACGTCAGCATCTCGCTGCAGTACGAGCTAAGATTAGCTGGTATTATAATTTTACTATATGGAAAAATGTGACGCCTTCCCCCAGCCACCCACTTGGGCTCATGCTACGTACTCTTCAGAAACTGCTTATTGTGTTTAACCAGTGATTTTAATGTTTTTGGCAACTTGATTTACTCAGTATTTTATTATCCAAGTGCACAAGTCTGAGTAGGTGAATAAAAGCAGAATTTTTTAACTTTTTGCGATTTTACAGTTTTAACGCTTCCCTGAAATACACTCTAGAAAGCTTAAATATCTGCCGCAGTAAGTGCCAGCTTAATCTGCAGTACGACACTGATCCCTCTCAGTCTGGCATTTGTGTTCTTGGTGACTTCCAACATGCAGGCTATAGTGATGTCATCAGGGCATTGTGACATCATCAGAGCAACCAAGACCTAGACTGTTGTTGTGCTATCTCAGCTGGAGCTCTTTTGACTGTTCTGTGTAAAACTGTTATTCTTAATTTTGATTTTTAATTGTTACTTTTATTTAGGTCTCTACACAGACAGTATTCTAAGGACACAATACCATATCCATCTAGTATCCTACTGTAGTAACTTCTTTATTCCGAATAAACAGCTGACATAAACTTAATTACTCATATACTTGCTGCTATGACCTTCTGATCCCTGTACTATGCCAGCATTCAGAGTGGCTGACTGCAGTTTTGCAGTAATAAACTTTCCATTTTGTTATTTAAGAACATAAGAAATTTACAAACGAGAGGAGGCCATTTGGCCCATCAAGCTCGTTTGGGGAGAACTTAACTAATAGCTCAACATACTTACTGAATTTAAGCTGATACCTAATTATTACTTCATTAGTGGATCCCTCAGTGCTGTGTGAAAGTGGATTGTAGGGCAACCATTACAGTCATTGCTTATGTGAGGAAAAAAAATTGAATTTAATTCTCAGGAAAGGCTTGTGCCTTGGACAGCTGAAACTGGAAGACCTGTGCAATGGAGTCTTTCCAGACAACTTTTTTTAGCTGATAATTTGTGAATTCTTTATACTGTTTTGTCAAATTGTGCTGTTTTTTTTTATCTGTCCAGGTTTTTAAGTAGGTTGGAAATCACACAAAATGGTTTTTTTTTATGTGAATGAACAGAATTAATGTTTGTGACAGTATTATGAAAACCATTAAAATTACACAATCCCATCATTTAGTAATACAGAATTATAAATGTGTTTTGTGAATGGAGATGATCTGAACTGTATGTTCACGTGAAAACGTACCTCCTGCCCGGTGCTGTGCTGGGATATGATGTGGGAGGGGCTTATTAAAGCTGGATGTAACCGGTTAAAACTTAAGCTCAAAAGAATACATTTTCCATAGGATTGCTTCATCTACAGCTAAACTGCTGAACATTGATGTGTCTAATGTTGATACTATCAGTATGCCATGTGACCCTCAGCCACGCCCCCCCCCCCCCCCTTCGTTCTGTGTCTCACTAACTGAGAGATATATGATGATCCTGTCGTGTGGATCTAAGCTCTTGGGAGTGAACTGTGTGGCACAGCTGCAGCGAGGTGACATCGTGAGGTTTCCTGGCCCTGCAGCGGCTTCCCATTTTCCACAGCCTCGGCCCGGCATTCAAGCTCAGGGTCAGCAGCTGTCCTGCCAGGGCTAATTACTGCTGAGTGTTAGCAGGGGATGGGGACCGGCGGGAAATTAAAGCCTGGGATCCAGGAAGGGCCTCAAGTTGGGGAGGAACCTTGAAACTCAGCTGCTGTTTCTCTGAACACGTACGGCTGCAGGATGCATGGAACAGCTTCTACAAACCACTCTGAGACCACAGGACAGTCCAGCAGCTATGGCCTGGCACCGCGTGTAACTTCCTCGTTTTTAGTTGAACACTAAAGGATGAAAGAGAGAGAGTGTCCATTTTTACATTTAGCAAACACTTCTATCCTGAGAAGGCTGGGTCAGACGGTCCTGGGGGGGGGCAATTGGGGGTTAGGGGGCTTGTTCAGGGCCTCCATGGTGCCATCATTCTGCCAACCCTGGGATTTGATCCAACAATCTTCTGTTGACGGACACAGCATTGTAAACTGCTGCACCCCACAGCACCCCATGGGTACGGGTTTACTTTTCAATTAGTTCATGGGAACAGTCAAAGCCTGAAAAAGTATAATTGACTTTCAACAAATCCAGCACTGGAAGTACCGTGAAAACACCACGTCAAACACAACTGTTTACCTGTCTGCTGGTGAAGGTTAGCTTACACTTCCATCTATCTATGACATCTGTCTCTACCACCCTATTCCCTATTACTCTACCTCAGTAATATTAGGGTAGTAAAATTAAGGTAGTAAGGTAGTAGGTAGCAAAACTAAGCTGAACAGTTTGTATAAAACTAATTTTAAGAAATGTCGCTCCTCCTAGATTGACTCATGCCTGATTGGGGAATCTGATGCTCCATTAGTCATTCTTTCCGAGGGAGAAGCTCATAGCATTAGCATTAGCATTAGCACACACCTGCTTTACATTACAGGAGGGATCCGGAGCAGAGCCGGCCTTGATACCCCCAGCTAGGACTGGTTATACTTTCGAGCAGTCCTGCAGCTTAAAAGTGTCCGTGGCCACATCCCAAAACCAGAGAACTGTGTCCATGCTGGTCTCACCCTGTCCCCTTGGGGGCAGGAAATGCACGACTGCCAGCAATTTGTAGATGGTTTTGACCCCTGGCCTCTGCAGCAGCCCTTTAGAAGTGCTTGGCCCAGATGGCTTCCCTCGCGGTTTTTTTTTTTACGTCGCTCGCCCGTCACCCGTATGCGTTTCAGCGACATAAAACAGCCAGCAGTAAAAATAAAATAAAAATCCTGCACCACCCATTTCTCCATTGCTCACACATATGTGTAGGAAATTGCCTGCTGAGTTAACATCCAGCTTGGCTGTTGGAGAAGTGACAGAGTTATAAAACGGGCGACTCCGCTCTTTACAAATTGCCTTCTACAACCTTCCACCCCTTACAAAATCCATGTCTGTCATCAGCCTCGCTGTGGTTAGGCAGACATGGGCCTTTTAAATAACACAAATCAAACATAACAAATGAAATGTGTTTATTGGCAGTACACTTCCATTTTTCCAAATCAAAATGTAATAAAGTTATGATCGAAAAATTTTAAGCATAAAATGAGGATGTATAATATTTCTTGAACTTGAGATTTTCTCTTTTTAATTTTGTGAGAAATGTATCTGCAGTTGAATAATACTCACATTATTTAGTCAGAACTGACTTTTTATATCCACTGCTTGTCTTATTTTAACGTTCTTTAGATGGTCCTAGTTACATAGACCACATGAAAATGTAATAGATGTAAATACTACCTACAGGTCAGGAGAGTACTAACATTATCAGTGAAACAAACTGCAACAAGCACCCTAACATCTTTAGACCTTGTGGAAAACACTGAATGACAGTGCAGGAGAAATGAGGGCCCACTGTAGAGCTGCCCTACTGGAAGGCAGCCTTTGAACAGTTTGCTTGTGCCTACTCATGTGTTCCAGCATTTACTAACATGCCAGCTAAAACTTCAGTGATGCTGCATAACCCACATCAATGATAAGCCTTCTGAAGAGATTGTGCCTGTGCTTGTTCATTACTAGGTATTTAGGCCTGATCTGAGAGCAGGGCGGGGTCCTGGGATTATGTATACATAAAGCGGCAAACAATGAAATCCCATGAAGTGAGCCACTCTGCACGGCTTGTCTTTGCTGTCACGATATCCGGTTATACAGCACATTACGCTGGTTTCTCTCTCTCTTCATTCCTAATCCCGACTCATGTCTCCCATGCTTGTTTCCATAATTCTTTGTTTACTGACAAGATAAAGGGGACGAAGGATACTGACAAGTAAACTCCACTTTAAGACCAACTCTCAAAGCGACACAGAAGAATTGTGAATGCTTGCAATATATGAAAAATGACACGAATTTGCATTTATATATCTTTTAACCTTGTTAACAGATCTATTGATCCTTGAATTAAAAGACATTTAAATAATTTGCAACAGCTTTTTTAGTAATATGAAAGTAGCAAAATTAAAAAGGCCACAGCATATTTGTTGCTATTTTATAAATATGACTAAGCAATAAGTTTTCAGGGTTAAATTTGCCACATTTCCACAAGATGACCTAATGAATAACATAACAAAGAAAGAAAATGCTTTTTGTATTCATAATACTAGGCTAGATATGGGTGGATCTGCTAAAGACTATGAAGTAGTCCCTGCATCAAAACCTTTAATGGGGGGTAATTGTATTATAAAGGGCTGTGACTAAGGAGAAGACTAATGATGAGTCCTTTAAAGTGCAGTGAAAGTACTTAATTATGTACTTTCACTTTCATGCACAGATTAAACTTTAAACAAGCAGGAAACAGAAAGTCAATTTTATCTTTTTTTATATATATATATTTTTGCCACAATTAATACTCAGTTAATCAGTTGGTCTTGAGTGTGATCTTCCATTCTGATTAATACATTACACATCGTTCTTATTTCCTGCGTGGCATTTGCACCTCTCGGGACGTGTTAGCTATATTTTTGCTTCACATCACGCCTTTTCCCTGTAGAGAACATCCCAGCAGGACTGAGAACGGCAGCTTTAACATGGGGGCTGTGCTGACCCACAGCAAAGGAACAGTGTCAGTCAGACCCCTTTATCTGTCTTCTGAGAGCTCTGCGGTGGAGTTAAATTATCCAGCAGCTGTTTTTTATATGACTGCGGCTGGTGGCATCTAGTCTGTGGTTCCTATATTTTGACAGATTAAAGGCACTAACAACTGATTACTTTTTTTTAAATCCCCAAGTGACACAAATTGTTTCTAGTAAAGTAATGACACAGTACAATACATGATGACAGTTCTGATTGGCTACAGAACACATGAGGTCCGGAATGCCCAGACAGAAGAGTATTTCAGACAGTCCAGTGTGGCTAGTTAGCGTGGTATCTTGTAATGCCATAACAGACAAATTACAAATAGAGGACTGATACATTACTGGGTATGAGTGTGTATATGTGTATTTAGAGATGCAATAAAAACAATTACAATCTGAGGAACAATATTATCATTGAGTGTTTATTTTGGTTTTGTTCTGTTTATATGACTAATTTTAAATTTTGAGCGCAGAGTATTATGTAGCTTGCTGGCTATTCAGCTATGGTGACCTGCTACATGTCAAGGCGTTTGCCAGAAGTGTTCAAGACCCATGCTGCAGAGCCAGATGGCAGTGGGGTGACAGCTTGCTTTTTTAAGACCATGACATATATGTTATAACAAATGAAATACTTGACACTTTGGGTTCTGGTTGGGTGATAGAAGTAAACAATGTCCCTAACATATTCTAGAAGGGCAGATGACATTTAGCATGTATATAATTCTGGGATAAGTGACGGTGTTTATTGTCCCTGTCAAATAAACCATAATTCAGCCATCCCTCCATCTTCCAGCTCCTTATTTAGTATGGGCACATGGAGAGCTTGGAGTATGCAAAAATAACATTTTTGGGCTGTGGAAGGAGGAAGGAAACCGGTGTATGCAGATATAATGCTATAGCCTCACATCCACACAGCAGTGTTTCTAAACCTAGTCATTGGGGACCCAATGACTAGGGGAGCTGAGAGGGAACGAAAACGCGGGCCGTCTGTGGTCCTTGAGGACCGGGTCGAGAAACACTGTGTCCTCTGCCACATTACCTGACCTGCTATCAGGTCTATGATCAACTGATGACTTTGCACTGGACAAGCAGTTATGGAAAATCGATGCAACTGAATGATTTCTTCATAGCCTCAGGGGGTGCACTTTCACTTCTTTTTTTCCCTTTTTTTGGTAATGACCATCACTCTTGTATTCTTGCTGTTTTGTTGAGCTGGAAAACCTCCCCATCCAAAGTGGCTGACGAAGTGTATCACAGCGCCATCGTGCTGACAAAGTATGTCTCCTTTCTGCGGAGTGTGTGCTGTCGTTTCTGAATGATTCACATGCTTACTAGAAAACATTTTAATATAATTCTGCTAGATATTGCTCATAGTGTGTAGCTAAGGATGAAAACAGCATTGGGCATCAAGTATGACATCAGGAGAAAACTAACTGTAATGCTTTTACAAGCAGTTCCCATCCGGCAAATGGGCAGCGGTGAGTCGGCTCAGGATACACTGCAGGACTGTATGCAGTTACCTATTACTGCATTATTATGACCATTATTATGAACTGTATTATTATTATTATTATTCTAACTTACCCACAAATTCGATTTAAAGACAGACTTAGGGAAGAGATCTCGTTCATAACCTTGGGACTACATGTACTTATTGAGCAGATCCTTTTATCCAAAGCAACACACATTTCAGAAAGCAGGATGAGACACTCCCTGCAGTCATTGAAAATAAGGGGATTGCTCTGGGGCCCAAAAGCCCACCACTCTGCCAGGCATAGGATTCGAACCCGAGACCTGCTGATCATGGACACCACAGCCTAACCTGCTGTACCA